>NC_056725.1:1821021154-1821113654 GCF_019279795.1 Protopterus annectens
CACTGTCTCAAAAAGGAACAGCTGTAATTATTGCTACAAAAGCTGGTGTTGATCAGTGAAGATGTAGGAACAATGAAAAGCACCATAAATTGCCAGAAAAGATATGAAGAAGTTCAAGAAAAGATTCAGATCCTGGAAGATGACAAAAGTATACTACTAACAGGAAATCATAAGCACAGATTAATCACAGTACTAAAAAAGCTGACACAGTGGCAAAATTGCAAGTAAAATAGCCTGGAAAACAGACCCAGATGAAGAAATATTGGGATAATAGGAATCCATGAAAATGTGCATGAACTGAAACTGGAAAAACTGATTCTGGAGCCGATGATTGATTCATTGTGATAAATTTCCAAGAGCTCTCAAGGGAAAGAATCTACCAGGTTGGAGGTGAAGGGAAATAAAGGACTGCCCTCTGAAGCATATACTAGTCTGCATATAGTTATTTAACGCAAAACAGGAAATCTAAGGCACAAAAGATAATCCCTTACAGATCAATATTTATACAAAATTATTGATGATTGTTCTGATGCCCACTTCAGGAAATGAAAATCACTGATGCCCAAAACAAATGAACTGAAATCCCCAGGTTTATCTGCATGGATACGTGACCCAACCATGTTAACTGCACAGTGGAAAGGAAAGGAATCAAAGTTAAAGCTTCCAGACATTGACAAAGCCATTAAATACATATAAAAGACAACAACCAGAGTCACAGATCAGAGGTACAACATTCAAATAATGAGTGACAGATGGAATGGGAGGACAAATGTACAGGACATTGAGGAAGGAGTGGTCAGGAAACAGGCAAAGAACATCTGAAGTAGAGATGCAGGCAGAGGAGAAGAAGATATGTGCAAAGCAGAAAGTACCAAGGCATGGACAATTGGAGGGGGACCAGGAAAATCAAAGAAACCAGTACAAATAAAAGAAGTAAGAAAAGAAGTCTTAAAAAGGAGGGGGGGTGAGAGCAGTGTATGCTCAGGATTAGGGAAGGAGAAAGCAGGAAGGTTACACAAATTCTGGGAAACTGATTTGGCTCAGAAAATATGGAAAAAGGCAAAAATGTTTTCCAAAAAGAAGTAGACCATCAATGGGAATTTTGCATGTGGGGAATAGAGCATTAAGAATGTCTGATAACAGAGTATAAATGTGTTATAAGGAAGAGCTGGATAAATGGACAGTGGGCGACCACACAACAAGTGAAGAGAAAATTCCTAACCATCACAATGATGAAATTAAGAGCAATCAAAATCAAAGCTGGTGGGGAAAGAATGAAGTATGTCTGGAAAGAGGTTATCATCTAATATGGAATTAAAGCAGACACGGGTTGGCCAGAGAGAGAACAACAGGGATGTTGGGGGGGGGGTTAGAATACATTAAGGGAAATAGCAGGGACCAGAGTAGTGTGTGTGAAACAGCTAACTTCTAGTGATATCTTGTACGTCATGCATGAAGACTTTACAAGTTTATAATATGGTGTCTAGATATCAATTAAAAAACAAGTAGAAACTAGATTAATTTCAAAGTGTTAAAACAAGTCAACTCCCCATCTCTGAAATAGAAATTACATGTCAGGTATTTCCTCTTGCTAAACCACAATTATAAAAAGCTTTAGGAAAGAGCATTCTGAAGGCAAGGATGGGCAACCTGGCACCAACCACCTGCCTGCTGAAATCAAAATACTGAAAGCAAAGCCTTTAAAGACTTTCTTAAAAAGCACTTCATTTCAGAATCACCTTGCTACTGTAACCACGACAATAGTTAACAAGTATTGTCATTGCACTATAAAAATAAAATGTATACCTGTATAATTCCAGCTGTATCTATACTTAAGCAACGGTATGACATGTTCTATAGCTTTTGTTAAACTTCCGGATTTGCTCTGAACTTATTGTATTTATACTATTTGCTCTGAATGCTGTTTATGTTAGCAGGTACTGTAACCTTCTTTGCCATGTGTTAAGATTGTTTATGATTTGTTGTGTGCACTGCTCTATGAGCCCAAGTTATAACTGAAGAGGCTTAACAGGCCAGATCACCTTCCTGGTAAATAAATAAATGCATAAATAAATAAATACATAAATGTTGCATTCATTAAATTGGAACACGTGGGTGTCTGAATTGTAATTAAAATAAGAAATAATATTATGGCACATCAAACACTGAAACAGTTTAAATATAAATATATACAAAACATATGTGTATGGACAATGTTTGAAGACATTTTCCCTTATTAGGACTTTACAGTCCCATCCTTTCAACTGGCGATATGTTTTAAAATCTAAAAAAAAAAAGAATATTTATTGATAACTGGGAATTGTAAACTTATCATCCATGAAGAAATGACATGGCCATGCTTAAGAGAAATTGCCACGGTAAGACAGAAGAGCATTTTCTCAGTAGTTTCATGATCAGGCTTCATTTACATTGTATATTACACAGTCCCAGGGTCGGCCTTTGGTCAACTAGTGCCTAGGCAAAAGGGCTCCACACCACCATGGGTGCCCCCATCCTGGTCTACCTACACCATCCAGATCACTTTTTTCTTCCTTTTTCTCACAGTTTGTCTTACTCTTCAGTTTTTCCAGTATTCATTCAACACAGTTTAAAGAAACCATTTCTTTACTACAAAAAATAAACAAATAAATACTGGAACAGCGCCCCTGCTAGAGTGGCACCCTAGGCAGCTGCCTAATTGGCCTATGCCTAAGACTGGTTATGGACACTCCTACAAGATATACATGATCTAAGATATCCTACTGCTGAGTAGATACAGCTAGAGATGTATACACAGCATAACGTCTACATAGCCTAGCAGTGATCCATTTTCAAGTGCATTAAGACTGAGAATAAAGCTGAGAGACAGGGAGACCAAACTGCAACACATGACGAACCATATCACACCAATATGCACCTCTGGAAGCTAGTTAACTTTACAAACTTAAAGGGTAATTACATATTTGGAACTAGCAATTGGAGTAAAGTTTGCTGATAACTTGACTCCATTATTAAATGGGCTGCCTGCTTAGATTAGAAATTTAAAAACAAGAAAGCAAGGCTTTTAAAATGTGTGTGTGTGTGTTTGTGTGTGTGTGTGTGTGTGTGTGTGTGTGTGTGTGTGTGTGTGTGTGTGTGCGCGTGTGTGTGTGTTGGGGGAAGTGAATATTTGTTTCACAGGCAGGAAGTTATAAAGTTTAGTAAGTCTCAGATCTGAGCAAAGTTAACTACTTTGAGTCTGGAAACTCATAAATGTATGCATACCTCTTAACCTCTTAACCCAAGAAATCTGGATAAGGCCTGACTTCATACCTCTCAACCTCATAGAGCAAGAATTCTGGACAACACCTAAAATAATGGTGGGACAAAGGCCCCAAAATATGGACAGATTTTAAATATCATTGTTATAAACTTAAAAAGTTAGTAGAATGAAAAGATTTGTGTCGGCTTACATTTTCTGATGTATACAAAGTCTGAAACTCAAATGTATGTCATTATTTAGTAAATTTAGTCCTCAGTGATTTGTCAGAAAACCACAAATTTATGAGCAACAGACAAAAAATATGAGGCACAAAATCTGGACATTCTGCAAAAATCTGGACTGTTGAGACATATGCCTGACATAATGGGGCGCACAAAGGCTTAAAAATAGGAACACATTATCTTATAAACTAAGAAAGTTGCTAGAAATACATGGTATGTATTAAAATGCATTGTCTAAAGGATCTGAAGTCTGAAACTTAAATGCATGTTATTATTTACTAATTTCATTCCTCAGATCATGCTAGTGATTTGCCAGAAAACCAAAAATTTTATGAAGACCAGATCAAACTTTTGAGGCAAAAATCTGGACATTCTGTGAAAATCAGGAGAGTTGAGCATTATGAATGTATGTGTTTTCATTCTTTCTAAGAAGACTCAGGGCCATGTTTATAATCAGTGTAATCCATGGTGTAAGACTGGTATGCCATAGAACAGCATACCAAAACCATTTTTAATTCATAAAAAGGCTGCACATTCTACATTGTACAAAATCATGCCCCATGGTATAGGCATGGTACTTACTCCATGCAGTGACTGCAATTGCAAATGACCACCTTTCTGATTATATACAAATGACAGGCATAATCATACCTGCCAACTGTCCAGATTTTCACAGAATGTCCAAAATTTTCCTTATTTTTACTCTGTTCCTTGTAAAAGATGTAGGTTTCTGGCAAATTGCTAAGGACAGAGACAATTGACTTTAAGACTTTAGAAAATGCATGCTAGCACATATTTTATTCTGCTAACTTTCTAAGTTTATAAGAACAATATTTAAAATCTATCCCTATTTTTGGCCCTTTGTCTACCCCATTATTTTAAGCACTGTCCAGATTCCTTGTGCCGAGAGGTTGAGAGGTGTGGACATAATATTAATGGTACACTAGATGGTCTCAAGGAAGTAACCTATGGGAGACTAGCTACATACAATCTGATGGTGTTGTGACTGACACTGCAGTAAACCATATTTTAAATACACTACAAAGTATTTTCAGATTATAATTAAATAATTCTTCTGAATAACATACTTATGAGAGTTATTCCAATGGAATGTATAGTATATAGCAGACATGAAAGAGATGACTGCAGTTATGTTTTGGGATTACAAGATCTGTCATTATTCCTAAATGAGGAAGCTTGAGCTGTAAAAGTACAAGTAAAAGATTATTTAAGAAGATATATTGTATATTATGTGCTTCAACTTACCTGTTTTATCACACTGAAGAAGGGCTTTTAAGCTGAAAGCTCTGTGGAACTGAAGTTTTCTTTCTGACATTAATGATCTGTTTTTTGTTGAGTCAGGGAATATTATCAGCCTTTCCAGGATAGTGATAAGGTGTGTGTGTGTACATGAACACATGTAGTTAAAGTACAGTTCCTGTGAACAAATGAAAATTGGAAAGTGTTAAATCCCAGAGTGATTGGGGAGAAAGTGGTCTGACATCTAGGTCAAAGACTCTGCTCAAGGGGTTGTTTGGTGTAAAGTCTCTCATTAGATGTGAATAACACAGTTTCATGACTAGGAACAAAAGTACATATATCCTGCAAGTTCTTAAGACCAGGTAACATTTTAATGATTCATATGTTGTGCTTTTTTTATTTACTAAGTTGTTTATGACCAGTGGCAGGATTGGAGAAACCATAGTCCTAGTGACCATCAGATTTTAGATTTAGATAATTCATTTGTGAACAGTTGAGTGGACTCAAGGACTGCTGTCACTGCCCATCATATTTCACAGAGGTATTGCAGTGGCGGGACTGAAGCCTTCATTTTGCTGTCTGCTGTTTTAGTGTGACTTTATTCCCTTTAGAAATACCAAACTCTTAAAAAAGTTTTTGTGACGTTTGATATTTTGAAATATTCATATATAAAATGGACAAAAAAACTCAATATCTTTTGTGAGTCTGGTTAAGGACACATTTTATTTGTACTTGTTTATTTAGTTATTTGTTTTTTATACATATATCATAAGCTGATTGCCTCGCTGTCTCATACAACATATTTCTGTGATGTCACAGCTAGTACTTCAGTATGTATTAGGCTAGAGTGAGACGGGAACTGCCAGAGGACTTTTCCCCTTTAAACTTCACCCCTTTCCATTTGTAGAAAAAGTAAGGAAGAGGAAATAAAACAGGTGGCCTTGCTACATGCTAAAAGTTAAAAAAAAAAATACTGGCTGTAACTTTATACCTGTTAATAGTGTCATTGATCTTTATTTTAATTCTTAAAATCGGTCTTCTCTACTGGTTCTGTTGCCTTTGCATCAGTCCTTGTCTTCTTACAGCTTCAAAGTCTACTTTTCTTGCCATTGTTTACATTTCTGCTTATGAACACGTTTTCTTACTGCTCACAACACCACCCTGTTGCAGGAGCATACTTTTAAAAAACAGCCACTACCCTGACCATGCATAGCCACAAGCTACTGTCAGCATCTCTTGGTAATCCAGTTCTTTTTCTGGATTCATCTGGCAGCACCTCCTCTGTTACCTTTCCCAAGATGTGATCCACCATTCTGCTCCATATTACTTCATCATCAATATTCATTTCACCTCAGTCAATCATCTCTATCAACTGTAACCGACCTTACGCCTAGGCCAACTAGGATGCCATCTAAGGCACTACTCTAGCAGGGTCACGTTGCCAGTATTTGTTTATTTTTTGTACTAAAGAAATGGTTTATTTAAAATGTGTTGAATGAATACAGGAGAAAATGAAGTGCAAGACAAACTGTGAGAAAAAAAAGAGGAAAAAGGTAATTTGGATGGTATAGATAGACCAGGATAGGGGTGCCAGGTGGTGTGTGTATGGGAGGGGGGTGCTGTGGACCCTTTTTGCCTAGGGCACCAGTTGACCAAAGGCCAGCCCTGCCATCAGCACATGAATTTTCAGACCTCCTTCCTCCAACTCTGTAACAACAATCTCCTCCATTTACATAATCTCTTTGTGATAATTCAGTTTACTCAGGGTTGCTAGCTTTTCAAATGCCCAAAGTGGGACAGTTTTGGTGCAAACGTTATATTTTGCAGGGCAAAACATACCCACAGTCAGTGCAAAGGACAGAACTTTACTTTTTGCCTAAATAAAAGCTTATTCTTGTAGTATTTTAGTTGCTTATGCTGTTTCTTGTAACATTTAGGTGTTTCAGATACAGAATAACTGTTTTATGCAGCTATTACATAAAATATACTAAATATGTTTTTCCTAAAATCTCAGGACATTTGCCATTTTTTCGATTTTTTTGCAGGACACAACTGCCCAAAGAGGGACTGTCCCTCTCAAAGTGGGACAGGTTGCAAACCTAGTTTACTGAATTACTCCAGTTTTAGCCTGCTGTTTCTGTTTCTCCTCCATCTTGGAAATCTCCAAACATTAATGACAACCCTCTATCACCACCTAGTGCTTAAAAAGAGAAGGAAAGCTCCTAGCTACACTGACCAAGTTTCCCCTGGGAATACCACCATGGGTCTCTGTTGAGAAGAGGTCACTACCCTAGTGGGATTAATCTTGTCAATAAAGAGTAAATAAATAAAAAAAACAAATTTTCACATGGATGATCATTAAGTTGCAATCATATTTGTTGAGAGAAACTTTAGTGCTCTTGTGATGTCATGGATCCTGTGACCAGAAAGACAACTAATGTTATCCATCTCTTCCTCCAGTCTTGTGAGTGTAGTCAGTGTGCTTGACAGCAGTCACCAATTACTAAGGCATTAATGTTTTGTAATCACTGTGTCTGACAATAAAGCCATAATTTTCTAAGGCATTACTGTTTTTTGCATAAATTCATGAACTTTGAGATATTACATGGTGTACTCTACCTCCTTGTGACCCTTTAGTATGTGTAAGCATTCTGCTGATGTGATGGTATTGAGATCTTGTCTTCTTAAACCTAGGATGTTTATGTAGTTACTTTTTTATAGCCTCAACATTAATCAGCTTAGTGTGATTGTGATGAGATGTGGATAGCAGACAGTGGTGCTCACAGACCATTTTACTGAGTGAAAGGGATGCCTCAGGATTTCATAGATATTTGCACCTCTCACAGATTGAACTATTTGTCTCAAGCAGATCAAAACAAGAACACTTGTTCATCACTTAAACAGCCTGAATAAACTTTAAAACAAAAACAAACATAAAAAATGTCTATAATGTGTCTTATTCCTTCTGATGAGAGGCAATTAAAAACATTCTCCTAGATCTAAGAGCTGAGGTGATATTTTCTGGACTTAATCTTGGTACCAGTGGTAGATCTACTATGAAACTAATGAAGCTTAAGCTTCAGGGCCCCTAATCCTGTAGGGCCCCCAAAGCAACTTTTTTTTTATATATATATGACTGAATATTTCAACAAAATTGATACAGTTTTTTAAGTGTGTGTTATTAAAATAAGGCTATTTTAGTTATAGAATAATAAGCCAATGGGTTTAAGTACTTAATACTGACCTTAGAAATTATAAGTTAGAATATGCTCTAATACCCATGTTATATGGCCTCAAAATGCCCCTGGAATTAGTCAAATTTCAAACTTTTCTTGGGGGCTTGCAGTGTCCGTACCCCCAGCTGTATGCCCTCCTTGAGCTCACCATAATGTACATTTTGGCAGTTGGATCTTTGAATGCTTTGTTGGTACACACAGCTTAATAGTTCTGCAGCGTAGCCCTTAGACTAGAGCCAGTCAGAACCATAAAAAGACATTTGAAATAAATCTCAAGTAAGGCTGCACTCATCTCACTTGTGCATTTTAACCTAAGGGTTGGGGGTTGGCATAATGGTTAAAGTGTTTACTTCACAGACACACGATGCAGTGATTGATTTTCACTTAACCCTCTTCAAGCGTAACCTTGATGAATGGATGGGAAATCACAAATTTGTCCCAAGAGTTCCACCTGTCTCCGTCATTGACAGGGGTGACCGGTGCTGACTGAGGTTTCTTTTTGGGGATAAAATCTTGGCTAAGCTTGTAAGGGCCCCAGGGCCATTAGCCTAGTAACCTCCAATGATCCTATGATCTTATGAAGACCAAAAATCAGATTTTTACCTCTTTATCCTAACAAGCCCCCTCTGATAACCATCTTCTGACTTCCTGTCTAGTAGAGAATGAACCAATACTTCTTTCTATGCACTGATGTTGGGTAGTGTGATTTTTCTTTCCTCCAAGTTTTCTTTTTCTTCATTTTTGGTAAGGTTTCAATTATACCTTTGTTAGTGTTTAGTATTAAGATGTACAGGTCAAGGTGTGCTTATAAGCTTGGTCCATAGTCAGCATGGAAGCATGATATTTTTATGTGTATATTTCTGCTGTTTCATTAGCCAGCAACTAATGCTCCAATTCCCATATTCAGTGAGATATTTCTGTTTCCTAGCATGAGATTTTTATATTTTGCTTATTCAGTTGATTTTTTTTTTGGGAGATGATGAGGACAGTATTAAAGTTATAATATCATATGCCAAACATGATATTGACCACAAATTAGTAAATGTGTGTTATCAGTTCAAAGAATATGTGTACCTTAGGAAATCCCAGAACACAGAAAAAAATACACCATCTAAAATGCAATGTGCAGAAGTTCTTCAGCTTATTTGTGAGTGGTACCTAACTGAAGCGTTCCCCAATATTACTTACTGCGCTAAAACTGTACTTGACAATACCTATCATGATCTGTGAAGCAGAAAGAAATTTCTCAAAGCTTTCCTTTATAAAGTACAAATTTCTGCCTACCATGGGTGAAGAGCACTTAAATTCTTTATGCATATTATCTCTAAAAAATGACATTGCAAGGAAGCTCTCATATGACAAAACTGTATGTGAATATGTTGCTAGAAAAAACACAAAAAGAAAGTGTATATTGTAAAATGTGTTTCATGTAGTATGTATTCTCATATGTGTCTAAAATAAAAAATTAAATTAACTGTGGTCTTTGTTATGTTTTATTTCATTATTCTATGAAGCATTATGCATGTATCTAACATTTCTCTAATTTTCATCCCCCATAACTTGAAAACTATAAGGCATAGCCTTGAAACTTTTTATTCATATCAATGACTTTGACATGAGAGATAACCCAGTACAGCAATTTTAATCAAAATCTGTGTAGTGATTGAATTTTTAAAAACAAATTGTGGCAATCTTCCATGGAGCAACCCTACTTGAAAAATATAATATCAGTTACCCAGACCTCATGGGTGATGGGAAGGGGCTCACTGTATGGCCCATTTTCAAGGACTCCACCCCAGCACCCCATTCTCTACCATTTGGGCCTCAAGGTCCTTGCAAGGGCAGCAAGGCCCTTTGGATCTTGTTGGATGCTGTCCTATTGCTGCTGGTTGAAAAGAGGCTCCATAACACTTCAAGCTTCAGGGTCCCAAAAATGTAGGTCCGCCACTGCTTGGTGCACTTTCTCATCTTTCTCATTCCCTCAAGTATTGGTGTTCCTGACTTGTAGCCACTATGCCCTCAGATTATACTAGGTGTGCAATACCATAATTGCCAGCAGCTTGGGCAATGCTAATATCAGGCATGCACTGACTTGTGCTAAATCATCTCCCAGATGAACCTGTGAATGTACATTGATAACATTTCAGTATAAAATCTGGTACATATGCATGAGTCCCACCGATATGCATCACACAGACTACTATATGACAAGAATATCCATAGTTTATCATTATATACTTACCTTTTGGAGCAGGGTGTTTTTGTTGCAGGCCTGATATCTTTGAATGACAGAAATAGAAAATGGCATGTCTGAATAAACTGAACAGAAATGCGAGGTAGTGTATTGCATGTGCCACTACTCATCTGATGCATTTCCCACAGACACTTGGACAGTCATACTTTGTAGTGTATGTGACTACAATTACAGGCCTGATGCCCCTGAGTGGCAGAAATGTAGATGAGCATGTGCGAATAAACCAGATAGATGCACTATGGAATATTTTGCACGAATGACATGTGCCACTATTCACTTGGGACATCCCCAACTGACACTTCAGCAGCCCTAATCAGCCAGCCCCCAACATCCAATTCACCACCTGTTACTACTGTTCTCTCAGTGTTAACACTGAAAGATAATGGAAACTTCAAAGTGCCTTTGAACCACTTCTGTGTTGGGTGCACCCTCAGTTGTCAACCTGTCCCTGGCTATGACTTGGGCCTTGATTTCAACAGGGATGAATATGTCAGTTATCCTATGATTTACCTATACTATTATATGATTGTGACAATCATATCAATGATGTTCTACCCACTTCCTGGTACACATGGCCCTGGAAGACCTCGTCCAGTTTAATCTTTTCCAGGATCCCCCTGCCATGCATGCATACAATATGCAGTAGCACCTCAGTATCCTCCAGGGTAAATTTATATACCTCAGGTAAACCTTTGGTACACGTGCACAACAACACGCATATGCAGGACCATCACTGCCTGACAACACCTGCCATCTCAATGCCTCTACCACACCTGCAGTGGGCATATCCCTATGCACTGCTACAAGCTAACTTTTTTGTCACTATGACATTGTGTGGCACCTGTAGGCATGCCAGCCATGTGTGCTCCATCAATTCTACTAGTGTTAACAGCACCGTGCAAGCCCAGTATTCCCATTAGCATGCCCTGCTGTCATAAGGTTCATAATGTCTGTGTACCTATACAACGTTGTACAGAAAGCTACAAAGTAGGAATGCGACTCAGCCTTTTTGTTCCCTGTATTTTGTCTGAATGCTCTCCCAAGCAGCACTACAAAATGTACTGCTTGTTTCCTTTGAGTTAGCTGGTTGCAATGTCAGACAGCTGAGTGCTGCCTCTCTTAGACTGCAGTCTGTTCTGTCAGGTTCCTATCATGGCCTGTGCAGTGTCAGAACACACAATGCATCACTATGTGACAGTGTTTGTAGTAGCCTTGCACCTTCAAGCAGTCATTGCAATGATGGTGTGCATTATCAGAAATTTTGTCTGCTGGCAGTTTCTATACATTTCATTATTATTAATTTATTTTATTTTATATTTGTTTACCAGGATAGTCTGACTGGGACAGAGCCCATTTTCAGAGAAGGTCTGGGGTGAAATGCTCCAAATGCATGTCTTTGGAATGTGGGAGGAAACCTGAGCACCTGGAGGAAACCCACGCAAGTGCAGGGAGGACATGCAGACTCCGCACAGAAGGCACCCCCCAGCTGAGAATTGAACCAGAGAACCTCTTGCTGTGAGGCGACAGCATTAACCGCTGCACCACTGCTATGTCCCATTATACTCAGATACCCACTTTCTACTGTATTTTGAGGGACTTGCAGTAAAGCAGTCTCTCACAAAATGGTGACTGTGTGTTTTATGTAGCTAAAATGGGGTTCATAGCAGTGCTATTATGCTAATGAGTTGATTTAGTGTACTTGCCTCTAAATCATACCAGTAATGCAATGTGTTAACAGCTATATTCCACTCTATGGGCCTGGTCTGCCTCATACCCAAGCACTGAGATTAATTAAGCTGTGAGCAATGTGGAGCCTGACATGTCTACTGAAGATTTATACTGCATTGGTGATCATTGTCATTGTACTACTCAGTTGCCATAGTGCCATGCTTAGGCATGTAGGTCATAGAGGGTGGGCATTCGTGTGGATCCTAGCTGCACAGCTGTTGCCTTTCCCAACACTACAGACCACATGTCATGCTGCCATAGATGTGCACAGAACTATTGTGGCCCCTGTAGATGCACATTTTGTACTGTCTGTGACATTGTGCCCTACCTATACTTTTCACTCCTGGACTTGAACTGGTAAGTAGACATGACCTTAGCAGGATCTAGCTGTGGCCAGGCCTCTATCAGGTGCAGAAGTGAGTACAAACTCTGTTACAACTGCTGCATATACAGAATTGGGAGCACATGTTGGGACAATTCTGAAGGCCCTTTTACCATGTGGAATCCTGGCACACACTTGCTCAGGTGAGCAGTACCAGCATAATATGCAAAAACACCACCCAGTCTTTCTTTGCCAATGGGAAGCAGATGTTATTAAGAGATGATCTTTATTACAGTACAGTTTCTGCTTTTGTTGTGTCACTGCACAGTTGGGCTGAAAAATATAGATTAAAATGCCTTCTGCTATCATAGGTAAGTTTTCATTAACACATCATTTCTGTTTCACAACTTCAGAAGGTAGAGCAGCAAATAAGACAGCCTGTTAGTGGCACTGACATTTCTGAATCTGTACCAGTGTTGTTTATGACAGCACTGAGAATTTTTTAGGGATTTTTCTGCATTACCATTGCTTAGTTGTTTGCTGACTTTGTAGGTTCCTAATTTTCAACCAGTTTTTTTCTGTGCCATTTTTCCCTGCATTTCTCTTCAGTGAATGACACTGTACTTAGCCTGTTGCCAACAGTAGTGAGTACTTTTTGCATGTAGTATGTCATACTGATTCACAAAGTCATTTTCATCCATTTACTCTGCTACTGTCCTATATAGTGTGCTAGCTAGACTTAATTCATATCTCCTGATGTTATCCATTTTGTATAACAGTCATTCCCTAGCCATTCTTATACATTGCTTTGATGAATGCTATTTCTCCGTCTGGGACCTGTCTTAATAAAGTCTACTACATCACACTCACCATTGTGTTTGAGTCCTGAGATGAGCTCTTTCACATTCCTGATTTTATCTCGTTGCTCCATTTTCATTTTCTGCAGGAATAGCTATGGAGCAGGCAGCAGTGTAGCACCAGCTGCAATTTACCCTGCCTACTTTGCCAGTCGCTGTGTCTTCGGCTGTCCCTGGCCTGTGGTAGGGAAATTGGGGGCACATAGGTGGTCTCTGTTGCTGTATCTCTATTTGTAGTATAAGCTGTTGAATGAAGAGTGGCAAAGAAGGGCATTTCTAGTTCATCTAGTTTGAGGTTTGGTGGCTGCTGAGTACTGAGATGAACTGGTGGCTCAATGCCTATATTGGCACCCAGGAGTTCTCCTCGTGTGCCTGGTAGCTTTGTGTAACCAGCCACTCTTGACCATCAGACCACCAATGTCAGAGACCAGCTCCAATATCAGCGTGGATGCAAATAACCTCTGGGAAGGATCCCATCTAGGCCAGATTGGCAGGCTGTTCTCACTGCTTCCCTGTCCACATAACTTCATAGGTAAATGCTAGGCTATGAGTCAGCAGACTATTAGAAACCTAGCCAATAAACAGAAGGCAGAATACAACCTTGTACATTGTATCTGTGAGGCAAAGACCTTAACCATTATGCCAACCTCTCCTCTTACTTATTTCTTAACCAGGTAGGACCACTGGATGCACAGTCCGTTTTCAAGGGTGACCTAATCTCAATGTCTGCTCAGATGACTTGATCAAGACCACACAGTTGGCAAATGATGGCTGAGGGAATCAAACTCTGTACCACAGGAACTATGGCTCGCAATCTTAGCCTTCTGAACCAACTGCCATCATGGCATTCCCTCTTCTTGCATGTCACTCCCCCCTCCCCGCCCCCTCTCCTGTTAGTAGTCCATTTATCAGTATCCCCTGTTGTCCACCCACTGTCTGTCTGTGTATCTCCATTTTGATCCTCTTTTTGTATCAGCATTATATATTTGTGAACCTGCCCCTGCTGCCACCTGTATATCCTTCTGCCTACTTAACCTTCCCAGTATTTCCTCCCTACCTCTACCTTTCTTCTCAAAAATAAAAAGGGGCACCTTTTCCCAAAAACATATATACCCTTCTTCTCCCACCCCATACCATTCTTCCCTTTCCATTGTTTTTCTTTGTGTTCCTCTGTTTGATCTTCCCCACTTCCTTCTCATTTATAAAATAAAACTAGTTGGCAGTTTGATGTCTAACCTTTGCACTGGTTCCCAGATGTGCCCACATTGTCGATATGTGACACTTCAATGCATGTAAGAACCAATATAGCATTGGGTATCTGCATGCTGACTTCCTTGGGTCATGCTCATATAGCACAGTCCACTCATTTGATTATTACTGATATTTTTAATAGAGCAGAGTTTCATTATATAGCACTTGCCTTGGCATGTCTGTGTTTGGTTTGTATTTCAAAAAAATACTCTTTTCATAGCTAAGCATCATCAGACTATGTCATACTGCATCAGCTATAATATTTTTTGCAGCAGGGTCATGTTAGGATTCTTTCTGAATACCCCTCACTGTCTCTAAAGTGATAACTATGCACATCAATTGATTAAATTCATGTTTTCTTTCTGTAAATTCAGTTACTGCTGCAAACCTAAAAAAGCTACTCTAAAACTTTAGCTCTGTTTTTTTTTTCCAAACTGATTGTTTCTCACAATCCATGCTTTTATACACTGTTTAGTGTATCATGCTCAGAATCATTCATAACTCCTGTGCCTTTATACACTATTTGGTATATTGTGCTCAAAATCATTCATAACGCATGTGCTTTTATACACTATTTCATGTAACTTGCTCAAAATCATTCATAACTCCTGTGCTTTTATACACTGTTTCATGTATAATGCTCAAATTATTTACAAGTCCAGGAAATAAACTTGCCTTTTCTTTGCTTGCTTGATCTGTTTAGTAGCACAGATGTCTCTTTTTGTCGTTTTGATGTTTCAACTTACTGTTATTTATAAATTTCATGAAATGATGCCATTCACCAAAATTCTTACATTGCATTGCTTTGTCAGGTGCTTCACATCTAACCTAGGAATCAGAAATGTTGCTTCCATGGTCGTGTCCAAGGTAACACATTTGCTCTATGAAGCCCAAAGCCAATAATGTATACATGCAGCCAAATCTGTTTTTACAGCAACAAGCTTCATGACTCGGCTGCAATACATCTCTGTGGTTAGGTCATGTTAAAACATATCATGGCCAGATGAAAGAATTTGCAACCGTAATAAAAATTTTAAGTGCATACGCATGTGTGGTAGTTGTTGCGAGTCCACAGACACAGACGGTAAACTACACCACTTAATGCATTGTTGTAATTTAAGGCAATATAGAAGGGGCAAAATGTTCTCTGAAAGGGAAAAGGTCAATCACTGCTAAGGATGGCTCACAGAGGTGCCAGTAGGTAAACAGGGATTACAGAAAATACATAAAAGTCTGGAAAGGAGGTGCCAAACTAAGAAGGGATGCAACACACAATGGGAAATGAGATCTGACAACACTTGAATGAAAATGTATGTGAAGCTCAGAAATGAAAGATGGAATATGATTATGTACAATGATACACCAAACAAAACATGCCCTGAAAACATGCTTCTGTAATGAGAGCACCTCTATTATAATGTGATTTTTATAACAACAGCAGACTTGAGTAGATTTGACCCATCAGCTTGCATTAATGCCTCATCTCTTTAATAAGATGAATCATTCTGATTATTTTAATGAACGCAATGAATTGTGCACACTGTTTAGTTGAACATCATTACGCAAAATGGCAAAATACTGAAAGCACGGAACAGTGATTTTTTTCCTAGGGAAAAAAATCACTGGGCCGTTTTTGGGACTTTGCCATTTCCTCCACTGTGGTGTGATCTCAAAGTTGGTATATTTAAGTAGGGGGGGTGTGGGGAGCTGTCCACTTTATTTTGTGTTTTGATTTTTTTTTTTTTTTTTTACGGATCAGTGATTTTTTTTTCCCTGGGAAAAATTGCTGATCCGTATGTTCGACATTTTGGGTTTTCGGGGATTGTGGATCAATTATATAGTATTTGCAATTCAGTGCATTTGCTTATATACTATACATACCCCTTCAGTAGAGTATGTATGCAGAGTATAACTATGGAAATGAAACTGGTCTCAGAAGAATTGAGCCTATGGCTTGGATCACACATACACTTCTAAACAGTGAACCAGTACTGTATACCACAGAGAAACATATGCTAACAATGCCACTAAAAATACATCAAGTAAATAAGTCAGAAGCCCCAGGGGAATTCAATCTATGCCTTGGATCACAAAGACACTTCTAAACAATGAATCAGCATACTATGCAAGAGAGAAAATCATGTTTTACCTGTCAGTAAAAGAAACATCTGGGGAATAAGTCAGGTATGCAGACTGATAACAGGGAAAATGTAGGCCTCAGTAGAACTGAAAATATGGCTTGTGTCACTCATACTTCAAAACAGAGAATCAGCACATTATGTCACAAAGCATCTCACAATAAGTCAATCAGTAAAAGACACATTAGGATAATGGGTCATATTGCCCATAATGAAGTTCATAAAGTGAAAAACAAGCATGCATCCCTGAGGGGGTTAGAATCCTCTAGTAAGTGCAATGATAATCATTTCATGAAGAAAGTGAATGATATCCCCATTCAGAGTATAGCCATAAACTTTACCCTACTTTGTTTATGTCAGCTATTGCAAAATCGCATTTAGCCCATTTGTGTGGCTGGAAGCCACTGATTACAATTTACGTGGCACATGATTTGGGTCAGACTTTATTGTTACTAGGCAACAAGCACTGTCATTTATTTATGGTTGTGCATGGGGGCTGTTTGTGACCCATTGTACATATTACAGACTGCAAAATGTAAGTGCTGGAGAAATCCTTTCTGGGCATATTTGTGGTATGTTTATATATTTTTAACCAGATAAGGATTAGAAATTGGTGGATAACGATTACAAGCAGAGGGCAGATCCAAAAGCAAGCTAATAAGGAATGTGCAGGAGAGATTTGGGGTGGCAGCATACCTCTCAGCTTTACAGCTCAAGATTACTGGACAAAGTGCAAGCTAATAGAGATACAAGGGCCAAAATCAGGGACAGATTGTACACATTTTGTGCTATGCATGGCGAATACTGTATAGAATAGCATATTTTACATAACTATGCATTCTCTGAAGGATATGAAGTCTGGCAATCAAATGTGTAACATCACTTACTGACTTCAGTACCGATTTGCCATACAGCTATAAATTTTACGAGGAGGAATCCCAATGTATGAAACTGTCATGTCTGCATTCTTTAAATACCCAGAAAGTGTGGGAATCTATGGTAGGCTTTAACCCAGATATGCTGGGTCCTTCTGCTGGTGCTGGTAGAGGTGGTGGTGGTAATGATGATGCTGCTGCCACGTGTGGGTGGACAACAGGACATGGTGGTGGGGTCATAGCTAGTTGACTTGCTGCTGCAATTATGCGTGGGAGGCATATTATTATCTTTTGGGGGCATATACCCTTTTTAATGTTTTTAAGGGAAAGGAAATGTGAGGAAGGAAGTTAAGAAGGATGAGTTAGGTAGGTAAAAGAGGAAGGACAGGTAGAAGGAAAAAGACAAACATGACTGACAAGGAATGAAGTAACACAATGAGGGAGGGGGAACACAATGGTGAAGGAGACAATAGACAAACAGTGGGAAGACAATGGAGGGGGAGGATTGTAAAACCAACAATAGTGGGCATGGATATGAATGTTAATAGAACAGCAGGCTGGACGATAGGATTTGTGGGAGACAACCCTGTGTACTGTCTCCCCTGGTTTCTGCCTCAGGAGATGTAGTCACTAGTGACTGGGACATGACTCCATGAGCTGATGGATTAGATTCTCCAATATGCCAATACGGGCATCAAATCTTCTGGCTATAAATTCCACCAAAGCTCTATCAGCTCCTGATTGGTGACAATGTTGTCCACTTGAACTGCTACCACTGGGTACAACTGGACTATCCCTCATGCAGGGTTACTTGATGCAGGTAGTGCAGGTAGGGCGGGAGTGTGCAGGCATTTGTGGTAGGCTGTAAGTCAGTTGTGCTGGGTCCTTCTGCTGGTGGTGGTGATGCTGCTGCAGCCTATAGGTGGATGACAGGCCATGCTGGTGGAGTCAGTGCTAGTTGACTTAGATTCATAGACTGTTACTAGGCTAATGACCCAGGGGACCTTTCTAAGCCCAGCCAAGTTTTCCTGAAAGAATAAAGATGTCCTGTATCCAAATAGGACATTGAAGGCCAGGTATTTATAAGCCACCTCTGTCCATAAGGAGATGGGTGCTAGGCCTGGTGTAAATCTTCTATTCCCCATCCACAGGTCTATGTTGTGGTTAAGCTGGGTAACAGGCAAACTCAACTTCACATGGATTGGAAGTCTGTTCCATAGGAGAAGAAATCTCTGGGACACATATCTGTCTCCCCAGCATGTTTTGTTTACGTCACAGAAAAATATAACAAATAACAATAACAGAAAAGGAGAGAATCAACAAAATAAACAAAATCATATTACATAAGTAAAAGGATAGCACAAAAAGGATGGGGGAGGAGAAATACAAACACTAAGAAATGCACATTCTTAACCAACTTTTATTGTTGTTAATTATAACATTAAGCAGGATCGACTTTAATACCTGTTCATACAGTGTAATGTCAGCAAACTAACTAAATATAGCAAGTACAAGAAGGGTAAATAAACCAAAAGTCATCCTTATGTGGTCAGACATAAAGAATATTAATAGCCAGACAAACTTTGGAAGAAAAAATGTGTGCATATGGCCTGAGATGGGCAACTTGATTTTATTAAAATATGCACAAATACCATATAAACATGCTGAACATAGCATGCAGTATTTGCACAAAAGGTGAGATATGAGGGACAGATACCTCTGCTGTGTACTCAGAAATGTCCAGCAAATAGGTACTTATATATATGGGCTGTGTAGTGCTGCTGTCATAGCTCTATGTTGAATAACATACATAACCATATGTTATGACAACACGGTTTTATTTGGGTTAGGTGTTGAACCCACAGAAATTCCCATAACTTTGCAGTGCATACACTTAATGTGAAAATCCACTTCTTCAACAATACTGGAGAAGGTATACAGAGACACAACTCTAACTTTGCACATTCATGAAATTACACTTAAGGTATGATTACTTTAAGTCCTATCACTGTGACTATCAAAGGAAAGATATTTGTATGACAGCATGTATACTGAACTCAGTGCTCTCCTATGTAATGTAATCTACTCCTGCATGCCTCCCTACTCCTTTTAATGCCTTTTTATGTTAGAGACATAAAAAGTAATAAATTAACAATAGTTGATGTCATGCATTGGCAGGTGGCTTGGTTAGGTAAAATAAGTCACACAAAGTATTAAGATGATGTCTACTCCCAAACTTCACCCTCCCATCTGTGAAGGAGTTCTGGAGTCTGTCATTTCAGGTCACTGTAGTGTAACAGCACTGTTCCACAATGCACAAGATGCCAGTAACACAGTGACATCCTTGACCAAACTATTCCAGACATCAGTCATATACTGTGACCTGGTAGAGACGTCCTGCAGGAACCAACGTTTATAGTGCTTATAGAGAATGTCCAGTAAAACTCTTAGACTCTTCCTTGCACCAGCTTTGTGCTCTAAAGGAAGTACTATCCTCTCCTGTAATATCTAACCTAGAAGACATACGGGGAAAGATGGCACAGAGTTGGGACCCAAAGCAGTCTTACATGTCCTGTCCTTCATGTAACAACAGGAATTGGTGGGCATCTCATTTACATGAAGGATGGCAACATCAGAACACATATGTATGGTATTTTTATGTTTCCATTGCCATTTTAAGGTGCAAAACATGGCATTCCTCCAGCTCTCAGTATACTCTTGAAAAGACATGCTCTATAGTGACTCCATCCACAGATGGTTACATCTTGATCTGTTTTACACACTGCAGATGTGTGGCACTTACCACAGGGACCCAGGCATGTACAGAAGATGGCTTGTAAGGTTACCCACTATTTTCAGGTATGCACATTTTGCAAATTGAGTGATTCAGAAACAGCAATGAGATGAGTCCTAATTAGCATAATAATTGCACCCAGAGGGGTGAGAAGCCTTGTTTCACATGATGCTATGGAGAAGAGAACCACATTAACTGGGGTTTGAATCCTACTACCTGAAAGTACTGCAGCTTTTGTTGGAGGGAGGGAGAGAGAGACTCCTGCAGGCATCAGGTAAGTACTAACTATTTCATACATTCCCCTTACATATTTATTTATTTTATTTATTTAACATTTGTTATTTTATTTAACATTTATTAACCGGGAAAGTCTGACTTGGAACAAAGCCAATTTTCAGTGGAAGCTTGGGGAAAAAGACTCCAGGCATTGAATTAAATTAGCTGATTACTGCTCATCACCCTGATGTCTAGTGAGGATGTCAATTTGGCAGTACTTGTACCCCCTTGTGTCACTCAAATGTTTTCAGGTGTTAAATTGTACAGTGTTTAGCAGGATTGTTAACAATAGATGAGCGACACACCACTGGGGCCATATTCAATGGCTATTCATAGCAATAACCCCCCCCCCAAACATACACACACATACATACAATAATGGTTCTGACAATTCCCAACAAGGTAATTTTTCTGTTTAGTCACCCCCCCCAAACACACACACACACACACACACACACACACACACACACACACACACACACACACTCACACATTTCTCTGTGAAACACATGCACCCCTGTACTCCCTTTTCCACTTGTGTAAATGATGATGATAACTATGTCCTGCTCTGTAGATGTTGCTACTTGTGTTGTCTATATCTGATGCACAGCATGGCAAGCCTATGCATGGGTAAACACAGTCTGCTATCATTGCATGCATCATTGCTATCATTGCATGCATCATTTTTTTCTGTAGCATATCTGCTTAACTCTTGTATATTTATGTAATGCAAACCTCTAGCAGATACACATTTAAAATTGCTGTGGAAACCCTGAGCATAACTCCATGATTGCCTCAGCCTGAATACGGGCATACATTTATGTTCAATTATATTGCTTCAGACGCAGAGTATTTAAACATTTGGCATTTCTCTGCCATCTTGTTTTGTTCCATTAGCATATAGCGCCATTCATTATTTGGTTACTAGCATATAGCCTGGTCAGGTCTGTTTTACTGTCTGGCCATGTTGTATTACTAGGCTTTCTGAATCTGGCTCCTATTTGGCAAAGTTATGTTTTCAGTACTGCACATTGCTTAATTGCCATCTTGCTGATGTATTTTAAATTGATTAATTTTTATACCTTCTACTACATATATGTAGTATTGCTAGTACTGTCTTTATTCATTTACAGTAGACTCCCTCTTATCTGGCCTCTCTTTAACCGACCATCAAATTTCTGCCATAGCCCCAGCAAAAGACAACAGAGAAGAACAACACTTCTACCTCCTCTAGCACAAATAATGACAGCCATTTGAGTTTTAGACATCATATTTTTTAGAAAAATACTAAGACAAATCCTGTTATTCTAGCTGATTTATAACCTATAAATACTATTTCGTATGCTTTTTGTGATTAATCAGCCATTCGTTTATCCAGCCCAAAGTCCGGTCCCAGTGAGACTGGATAAGAGGGAGTCTACTGTACCTCATTTGCTGTTTGTTAATTTCAGGACCTCTGCACAATTTTTGTACATTTTCTAAAGTCAAGTATAGGTCTTCAAGTAGCCTGTCTTTTGAAGTTTCAGATGTTTGCCGTGCAGTTCTGCCTCCTTGATGATTTTTCTAAATCACCAGGTTCACTAGAAGTTACTTTTTTCTTTAGATATTTTACACAATGTATGACATTTGTATCACACTACACACATGTGAAAGAACTCTTTCATGTGTAACATTTTCTTCAGATTAGAAGTCTCACTTCTCCATTACTGTATTTTTGTAATTACTCCTCTGTTATTCTCATACTGCAAACATACACACTGCTAATGCCTCCTTCCTCTTAAATAAAGGAGAGGAAGATGATACCTATTGTTGAAAGCCTTTTTCTCAAAACGTTTTGCTGTCACATTCAGCTGTGATCAGGGACATTATGTTTAGGGAAGGGGAGAGTGGAGTTTTAGGTTTAGAAAGAGATTGTGGAATGTATGGTTAAAGAGAGAAAGCAGAGTTTTAAGTTTAAGGAGCAAATGTGACATTTAGCATACCTCTCAACTGTCCATACTCTGGCAGACCATCCAGATTTTTATTTTAATATTTCTCGTCTGTTCTTCATAAAATGTGTGTTTTTTTGGCAAATCACTGAAGTTATTAAATAATGTTATATATTTGAGTTTCAGACTTGATGTTCTTCAGAAAATTCACGCTAACACAAATCCTGTTACTCTGGCAACTTTCTAAGTTTATAAGAACAATATTTCATTATTTTAGGCTTTGTCCAAATTTCTTGTGGAGGTTGTGAGGTATGCATTTAGGGTTAGGAAGCAGGAGGGCAGTGTTATATATGGGGTTAGGGAGTGATGATTCATGTTAGGGTTAAGGACATGGTGGCTGTTTTGGGATCCTTATATATAGGGATCTGGCAGGGCTATACAGATCAGTAGAGTCAGGTGGTGAGATGGCTAGGTAATTATGTAGGCATGGGTTTGTGGGAGTTAGGGTACTTACCATCTAGAGCAAGTGGCAAATGGAAAGTGTGCTGAAATTTACTAGCATGAAAGCATTTGTAGTATATCCAATTTAAGCTATGCTAAAATTAAAATGTGTGCTCTTAACATCCTGTTTATTTCCTCTCTGACAACAGCTCTGTGTCTGTGAAGAGAGATCAGGTGACCTGGCAGTCGCTATCACTGACTTGTTAGCCATCATAAAAGAAGCTCAGTATAAAGTAAAGTATTTAAATATTATGTTCCCTTCCTTTTAAAGCTTAGAAAAGCAGTAATATAACACTATAATTAGAGATCCTGAGTGATATATTACTGATCATTAAAGCTTGCATACTAGTGAGGAATGTTATTTCATCTGCAAGAACACTAACATCTTAAATAGTGCATCATTACTGGTGTAACTAAATCCACCCTTCAAGATGTGATTAAAAAAAAAACAAATTTAGCAAATGTATCATGTGACATCAAAGTTTAAGCTACCTGTAACTTTAATTAACATTACTCTGTGATATACTATGCATGGATTATGAAATGAACAGAAAACAAGAATATGTTCATTTTCATCATGTGTATTGACAAAATGGACATTATCTTTCAAAGTCTATGAAGGGGGAAGTCTTGGAGCATATTTTTTGAGTATATAATTTTCCTTGTTTTGGAAAACAAGACCATAGTTTATATAACCACAAAGAATGCAATTCCAAAACACAAAGCTTGGTAGGAACAATAGACTAATTAAGCACGGTAAGTGTCATGTTGTAATAACCATGCCAAGACTGACATAATATGACATAATATGATTCAACAGCCTCAGCATCCCATGTAGCACAAATTACATTATCCTTATGGGGCACATAGCCTAGAATACATTGCTGCTGTAATGCAATTGCCTAATTTTCAGAGAGAACATAACTTTTTGTTTTGTCTTTCTTTTTTATGAGTTCACATTTTATACACAGTAAAATACATAGTTTATTTGCATTCTAATTAATTGTTGTTTTGCATCTGAAAAAAAAAAATGCTATGCTAGCAGATATACTGTGTACCTTTTCTTTTGCATATTTTTCCTTTATCAACGCATTGTCATCCCATTACCAAAAGTAACAGTACTGCCATTAATAGAATATACATCACTGGAGTTTTGCAGTGAGACACATAAGTTACTGCAAGGAAGGCTCTGTAACACATTGCAACCAGATATAGCCTGTTATTACACAGCAGACTGCATATCATTGCAGGGATGGATAACAGTCTAGAACGATGGGGCAAAAGTTCTGTCCTCAAGCTGTTTGCACCATACATTGCTGATAGGCATGTCACCTGACATTAAAATGATTGCAGTACCTCTTTTGTAGGATTTGTATTTTCTGTAATAATGCTTTGAGGCTATACACATTAGTAGCTATCCTGAGCATGGAGCAATATGCTTTGGAAACCCAACAGCCACCCATGGTTTATCTTGTATAAAACAATATTGAGGCCGGTAGACTCACCCTCTGCTTCCTTATGTTGAAAGGAAGATCTGCCATTCTCAATGTGCCTAGTATGGAAAGGCACAATACTATGTTAGCACTTTCTACTGATAGTCTATCATAGCCAGACATGCAGCACACTCTCTCTCTCTCTCTCTCTCTGTATATATATATATATATTGCAACTGGTATAATTAACCTCTTCCATCCAGTATTTTTCAGATACCCACTTTGTACCATTTCATTTTGTATTAAATAAAGGAATCAGTTCCTTAACAATGGCAGATGACGTTTGCAATATTGCAGATTTCAGCTTTCATGGCGACATCAGCAGGGTGTAATATTTAGGAATTTGTTAAAATGAAAAGATGCTGCTTCCTGAATGCACCTTTCCTAACTGCAAAATCCCTGATGCTAACTCCCTGAAATCACAAAAAAAAAAACCCCACTTCAGAACCTTTGACAATTCCAAATAAAGTGTTTTTACAGGTTACAAGTTCCCTTGCCTCCCCAAGAGAACTGTCCCCCATCCCCCATCCCCCACAACTTATTTACAGCAACTCTGAATTTCCTCGCACACTCAAACCTATGGACAATTTAAAAGTTATGAATTAGGCTATTGCATGTCCTTGGAACATAGCAGAAATCTAGAGCACATGGGGAACCTACTGCAGACCCAGGCAAGCACACACACACACACATGCACACACACAGATACACACACACATACATGCACACACAAACACAAAAGGCATCACAGCCAGGAACTTTAACAGGCAAGCTCTTACTGTGAAGTGAAAGTACTCTCCACCGTGTTACACTTGCGTTGCCCCTAAAATATATTACTGTAGGTATTACTTATGTATCTAGGTATTCACGTAATTAAAATCAGTCACCCACATCTGTGTGGGGTAGCTTGTGTGTGTGTGTGTGTGTGTGTGTGTGTGTGTGTGTGTGTGTGCGTGTGTGCGTGTGTGTGTGTGTGTGTGTGTGTGTGTGTGTGTGTGTGTGTGTGTGTGTGTGTGTTGTGTGTTGCACGTGATTGCACTTATGTACTGATTGTGTAGGTTGCAGTGATTCACACCATATGTGAATGATAGCAATGACCTGAAATATATTACTATATGCATTAATTTATTTGAACATACTCAGACATCCTTGATATACAAAGTTGATAAAATGATTGCATTTATTGAGCATGTGTGTGTATGTGAGAAGGGTGTAACAGATTGCACTGCATGTCTCTGAAGCAATATCCTGAAATACTTAATTTCTATATTTATTTATTCATTTGAACATAGTTAAACATTTGATGTCTGCATAGTCAACAAAGTGGCTATAAATGTCTGTGTATACAGACTAGGTGGGATGTATTTGGTTTCACTTTATGTGCCTGACATTATAGGTTCATAGGTTCATAGGTAGGTACCAGGCTATTGGCCCTAGGACCTATATAAGCCTAGCCAAAAAGGTACCCTGGCTTTCGCCACCCAAGAAAATTATTTTCCTGTGCCACTGTTGAGCAGAGCCCCAGAGGTGATTCCCCAGGGTGAATTTCCTATTTCCCATCCAATCATCAAGATTTTTCTTGAAGAGTGCTAATGAGGAGCTTTGTTTGATATAGATAGGTAGTTTGTTCCAGAGTATGGGAAGTCTCTATAACAGGAATCTATCCCTCCAGCACTGTTTATTGTGGTGACAAGGTTTAGGTCCCTAGAGTGTGTAGCTCAGAGCGATTGGGATTTCTTTAAGTGGAGCATGTCCAACATCTCTGGGTTTGACATAGCTTTGTATGTTAGTCAGAGATCGCCGCTGAGTAGTCGATATGCGACAGAGTAAAGCTGGAGTTTTTTGAGACGGTCTGTGTAGGGCATCTGTTTGAGGATGGTAATCCTCTTTATGAGATATTTATGCAGCCTTTGCAGTTGTTGTAGATGTCTTGTGAGGTACATACCACAAGGGACAGTGTAGTCTATAATGGGTATAATAAGTGATGAGTAGAGGGGAAGAATGACCCCTTTTTTTCCTGGATGACAAACCTTTTGTGATGAGGTGTGCCACGTAGTAGGATTTCCTGACTACTGTAGCAATGTGATTATCAAAGGAGAGACTACTGTCCACCTGTGTCCCAAGGTCTCTTATCACACTTTCAGTGTTAAGTAGACTACCACCTATGTGGAAGCTCATGGGTACAGAGTTTTTACCAAAGGGGATGACAATGCATTTTTGGCATTGAGCTTGAGGCCATGGCTTTGACATCATGCATCTGTCTCAGTGATGCCCTTTTGTAGGATGTCCACATTGTTAGGAGTTTCAATTATGGCTCCTAGTTTGCAGTCATCTGCAAACTTCATTAGCCAAAGCCCGTCTGTGTTAGCCTATACTTCATAAAAGTAGATACCAAACAGGAGAGGATCAAGGACTGAACCTTGTGGTACTCCACTTGTCACTGGTCTGAAGTCGGATTTGGAGTCTGCTACTTTTACAGTGTGGGTTCTGTCAGTGAGCCAGATGGCAACCCATCTTGTAACAGAGGGATTTATACCTAGTTTAGTGAGTTTATTTATAATTTCAGAGTAGGGGATGGTGTCAGAAGCCTTGCCGAGATCTAGATAGGCTGTGTGAACCACCTTACCCTTGTCTATGGGTTTGGTGACTGCTTCAAAGAAGTCTATCAGGTTTAGGAGACATGATCTGCCTTTTACAAACCCGAACTGGGTGGCGTCCAGACCTTGGAGATTACCAATGTCTTTGTTTATAAGTTCCATGATGATATGTTCCATGGCCTTGCAGACCAGGCTCATTAGGCTAATGGGGTGGTAGTTCCTGGGGTCCGTGGTGGCTCCCCCTTTGTGGAGTTGGATAATCGTCGATGTGGGCAATTCAGTGGGCACAAAGCCTGAGGTGAGGCTATGACTGAACATGGTACTTAGGTGGGGTGCCAGTTCATTCTGTAGTTCCTGTAGAATGCAGCCTGGGATGTTGTCAGGTACCATTGATGCTGTGTTCTTGGCTTTGGAGAGTGTGTTTTTTTACCTGTGCATCCATGATTACAGGAACTTTGCATTCTTCTGGTATAGAGATGGGCCCTTTAGGGGGGTGAGAGAGGGGTAAAGTTAACACTGAACCTATTTGCCAGGATGTTGGCAATAGCAGCTGGTTCTGTATATTTAGTGGCATTGTGCTGCAACTCAGAGCAGATCTGAGTGTTGCCATTAAGATTCTTGACATAGCTATAGAATGCTTTGTGGTTGTCTTTAGAATCAGTGGCAATTTTGTTTTCTAACTAGCTTTGGGGGATTTTATGAGGGATCTCAGCTTCTTACTGAGGCTGACCAGGAAGTTCCTCCAATCATGGGATTTTACTCTTTTTTGCAAAAGTTTCTTTCTTCTGTTATAGAGCTTGCTTATGGCAGGGGACCACCACATTGGCTTCCTTTTTTTTTTGGAGGATAGCATCTTGGTTCTGTTAGGTATAGCATGATCCATGCACTCATGTAAGTGCTTAGAAAGTGCATTTGTGTAGGATTCAGCAGTCGTACCTCTATTGTCCGTCTGCCTGGGTGTTGTGAAGTTTTCTACGTCTGTCTTAAGGAGTGGGAAGTTGGCTTTGGAGAAATTTTTTACAGTGGTTTCCCTAATGGAGGGTGGTGGCTGGATGTGGATTTCTAGGGTTATTAGCTTGTGGATGGATCTGACCAATGAGGAATTGACCTCTGGTGTGGATCACTGGTCACCCATGTTGGTAATGACCAGGTCTAGGATATTGCTGTTCCTGGTGAGGGTGTGGATAAGTTGATCCAAGGTGTTGGAATTTAAGAATTCCAGAAAACATTGAGCAAAAGAGTTGGTACATGAGCAATTTTCCCAGTTAATGGTGGGGTAGTTGAAATCACCCATTATGAGGGTGTTGGGTTGTACCCTAATATTTTCCAGTATATCAAGAAATGAGGAGTGGGAATCATGGGGCATGGTGAGGGATCTGTAGCAAGTTACAATTTGGATTCCAATCTTGCCCGGAGTTAGTTGCACTTGGATAATCTCAGATGCTTTATGCTGAGCAACTAGCCTGGAGGTGCGGATATCCTTAATGAATATGGACATGCCTCCACCTTTAATGTTTTGGTCCAGGTTAGGTGGCCGAAAGGGGTGGCATGAATTATAGCCTGGTAATGCAGGGGTGCTCTCTGGAGCCTTGAACCAGGTCTCTGTCACTGCACAGATGTCAATGTTCTCCATTTTAAGGAGTGCCTTGAGTGAATGCATTTTGAGGTTTAGACTTCTAGCATTGGGTAGCATTTCTTACAGATTTTGCTTGCTTGTACCTATTACGGTGGGGAATTTGTCATTTGAAGCTTGCCTAAAAAAGGCCCTATAGGGGTTGTAAGAGCCTTAGCCAGTATCCGGAATCCCAAGGGCGACAGGTGCAGGCTATCTCTGGCAAAGCATCGTGGTCTGTTGATCATGTCAAGCTTAACCAATTATTGAAGTCAATCATTTTGTCCTTGTACTGGGGTATCATTCTGGGTGATGGCAGGATGCTACTCAGGGCTAGGGTCATACCTGCATGGGCTAGAAGATCAGAAAGCTCCTCCATGTCTCTTTTCATGTAGTCCAGGGAGGTATTTATCAGGTCATTCACACCAACATAGACAATGACAGAGTCATATTTGTACTTGTTGTGGAGTGTGTTGCTGAAATATATCAGTGTGGCTATTGTTTATATATGTATTCAATAATTTGATCATAACAGTACATTTGACGTGTACTCAGTCAATAACTTGCAAAAATTGAGGGCTTATGTGTGTTGGAGGCAGGGTATGGTTTGTAATAGGATACAATGTACTTGTCTAAAAGCAAATAACTGAGATATATTAATTTGTCTATTTCTGCATTTATTCCTGTCTGATCACAATTGGGTATCTGAGGTGTATGCATTCAATACTGTTACTAGTTGGCTGACACCTGCGTGCATGCGTGTGTGTGTGTGTGTGTGTGTGTGTGTGTGTGTGTGTGTGTGTGTGTGTGTGTCTGCTCACACTCACACACACGTGCATGTTTGACACATAGTAGGTTACACTGTATCCATTTGGCATCAACAAAATGAAGTATATCACTGCAGTTATGCATTTAGTCATTCATACAGCCAAAACCAGACATATGACTTGGACAAAGTAAATAAAGTGATATAATTCCTACTCACATCTGCGTGTGTGTGTATGTGTGTGTGTGTGTGTGTGTGTGTGTGTGTGTGTGTGTGTGTGTGTGTGTGTGTGTGTGTGTGTGTGTTTGTGTGTGTGAGTGCATGAGTGTGTAAAATTGCTTGAAGAAGTTCTGCCTCTGTATGTGCTAAACACAGAGATACTTTCACAGATTCGTTCTTGTTTTAACAATTAATTTCCTTTCCTGGTATTACAACATAAATTATAACAAAAGCTGATTTCGAGGAGTATGTTTACAGTGAGAGGGTGAGCCTGAATAATATATAGGTTCTGGCTGACATGAATGAGATTGCAGTCCTTACCTGAAACAGAGTTCAGGATTCAAGGCACAGATCTTTAACTGCCCATTAACAGAGGGAATAAATCCTTTAAGATAACAGTCTAGCGTACTTCTGATATGGATGGACAATTAAAAGCCATAAACTTTCACAGTTCATTTACTGGTTATCTATTAAAACAGATAAAACTAGGCAAAACCAAAATCTGACAAGGACAGAAATTCATGCTTGGATTCATGTCAACCAGAAAATCTAAAAAGAAGAGAAACACTCAAAAATAATTCAAACAGGTTACGTTAACCAGAGAAATAAGCCATGTGGAATGTCAAGGGAATCACCAGGAGTGTAGGCCAGATATGGCAGACAATCAGCACGAAAAAAAAAAACTAATTGGAAAAGGAAAACAATTGAAAATTGACTATGTAACATCTTACAATAAAAGGTTGTAGCAAACTGAAGAATCATTCACTAGACAGATGATATAACCTAAATGCAGGATTCTGATAAAATTAAAGAAGGGAAAATAGAATAATTGGAAGTAATGCTTGAGCATCTGCATCATAAAGTAACAGAGATCGAGGATCACTCCAGAAGGGAAAATATTTGATTTTCAATGGTACCCAGGCATGTATAGGAAAAAGAATGTGGAAAATTCCTGAAAAAATCTCTGGATGAAAGGACTAATATACCAGTGGGTGTAATTCAAATTGAAAGATTACAGTAGACTTATTTTGGCCAGGTCCTAGGAAACAACCCAAAATATTTGGTGAGATTTTGAATTTACTAGCAAAAGGTACAAATCCTGAGTATATTATGTAGTTTTTCTGGACATTGACTATGACATCCCTACTAGGTTAAATTTTCTTTCAGCTATAGGAAAGAGCAAGAAGTTAAATCTAAAATTTGAACCTATCTACCCAGCTATATTTTGAGCCGTCTACCCTCTGGGCACTAAATCCTTCTCCTAACTACACAAGGCACTACAAGACCTAGAGTAAAGTGAGATGGAAAAAGAGGACAAAAAAAGTTGTTTCTGGGAATGAACAAGCAAAAGGAGGCAGTAAGGGAAAAGTGGAGACAATTGAAGGCAGACCCTGAGAAATCCTTGCTCATATTCCAATGGAAAGTAATGGAATGATCAAGGCAATTGAAGGAACATTCACAAAAAATACATGAAAGTAGACAGCTGATCAGCTTAGAAGAAATGGATGCTGAGATTGTCATGACTGAATAATCTGTTAATGGATCTAATTAAAGATTTACATATCATTGATCTATGATAAAATGAACTAGGTATACAAATATTCTTTTAAGTGTCTTTAAATATTTGCTGCCTTGGTTCTGAAAAAAAAAACTTGTATAGAATATGACACACAGGTAAATAAGTTAGTTACTGGTTTCTCTTGCTCCCAGAGTATTTTTTTTTTAGAAAAACATGATTTACCCTTCAAACATGATATTTGGTAAAGATGTTTTTAGATAGTAGGGAATGTGATACATTTGGGAAGAGTTTTGCTGTTGTATAAATATCATTCGGAAGATAGGAGGAAGTAAACACAAAAACTGTGTAATTAATAAAAAAAAATGAGCCAGTAAACTGCTTAATAGCTAAACAGTGAAACCCTCCTGACATGAAATAATTGAAATGACATAGCCCAATTATATTTGTCAGGTACAACTGTTTGACATTAATGATTCCTCCACCTACACCATACACACAGGAGGAGGAGTAGATAGATGAAATGAGCCTTACACAACCTTTTATAATTTTAAATTTCACTATTCAAAATAAGTCTCTGACAAAGATTCTATATTGTATTAGAGTGATAGGATAGCCTCTTAAATAGTAAAGGGTTAGCGGTGCTCACCAAAGAAATAAAATAGGACACTGATTCACGGAAGCTAACATATGCAGCCTGTAAGCTCAGTTTTGAGTCTTATATTCTGGACAGAAGAGAAATGAAGAAAAATAAAATATGAACTAAGTTAAGACTGGATTTATTATAATTAGCTGACACATGAGAATATTATTCTGGCATATAAAAGGGTGAGTTGAGAGAAAAAACTGACAGAATAATGAGGTATATAGAAAGGACAGGTTGCACTATTGCAAAAGAGACACACCTAAGCAATAGCAAGATTCAAGGATTTTAAAAAAGACACAGATGTCAGTCTATCATTCAAGTCTGAAAGAGGAATGGAAGAGGGTAGTCATGATATTAATAATTAGAGCTTTGGGTTTTGTCGTAGAGAATGGCAAGATAAACAAAGTAGACAAAGGGTCATGGAGGGTCAACACTAATTACAGCGGCTGTCTGTCTGCCCCCAAAAATAAGGATCCAAGAAATTAAGCCAATTTTGGACAAATTACTTTATTAGCAGGTGAGTGGAATATAGCTAGCCATAAAAAAGCTGTATCTGCAGGTACACAGCAAAGATATGTACAGGTGGAATGTAAATATATAGATAAACATCTGCAACTATATGGCAGATTGATGTTATGAGAAAAGTGCATGATGAACCTAATTTTCATACATATATTATATGTGCATTGGATTAGACAGAGGCTATTTAACTAAGGAACATATTCACCTCATAGAGTTGGCTACCATGTACCCATGCTCCTTTAATACTCAAGGTCAAGAAAGATTGGAATAAAAGTGTAAATGATCATTAGCACTTTGCTATTTATTTCTTGAAAGATAAGTAGTTAAGGGACTGGGTGGGCATTAAGATATTTTAAGTGCTGAGTGAAGATGAGGACTGTAACATTAGACTGGTGGAGAGATGCAAATTTAAGTTAAATATAAAGAGAGAAACATCTGGAAAAGCAAGAGCAAAATGATACAGCAGTAGGGAACATTTTAGGAACACAGTAGAAAATTTAAATCAGCTTCAAACTCAAAGGAGAGTTATGGATACAGAAAAAAAAAAAAAAAAATATATATATATATATATATATATATATATATATATATATATACCAACACAGACAGCAAAACAGTCATTGATTGACTAGATAATCTTAATCAATTTTGGATAATGAATTTGGAGCAGAAATATATTACCACAACTCCCAAACTTAATATGTCATTGACATAGATTTCAACAAAGAAAGGTAGGTGGATTATTAACATAGACTAGAGACCCATTTACCAAAAGGAAAGTTAGGATGCCAATAAAAATAAGAGACATTTTGGTAGATTTCTTTAAAAAAATTATATCAACAAGACTTTCAAATGGAACAGAAGGTAAAACAAGTTGGATTTTATTGAGTTGATCTCCAATTAAAACAACTCAAAAGACTTACATAGTGTTCATGAATCAAAACTTCAACCACTAACCAGTAAAAGCAATAAACAAATGTCTTGGATAACTGTAAACATCCACACATTAATGCTTTAGCATTTTTCTTTACTTGATCCATTATTTTAATGATGTGTATACCACCAAGTGCCTTTAATTATTTGTATTTATTTTTAGCGACTGTAAATTGATTCACAGTTTTTTTGTTTTTTTTATGGTTATAATCAGTGATCACATGATCCAACTATTTTATTATTTAATTGGAAAATCTTTCATTTTAATTGTTCTGATGAAATCATGTTACTGTAATAGGGATGAAAGCACAAAACCATATGGATTTTTTTAAAATGATCTGACATTTTGTTATTGCGTTTTTCATTACTTGAGCTATTATTGCTTTTACTAGTTATAGGTGAAAGTTTTTGTTCATGGACACTGTAAGTCTTTTGAGTTTTTTTTTTAACTGCATGATTACTCTGTCTTTTGGTTACTAGATCTCCAATTACCAAATCTTAGCTGTAATAATAGTTTTTAATTTTTCTGATGAAGTCCTGTTACTGTTATAGATGAAATCACTAAACCATTAAAGTGTGGATTTTTAAATGGCTCAGGAAACCTAACCCATGGTCCTTATTAAACCATGGGTAAATATGTTCCTAACTATAGGGTACAAATCAAGGAAGGAAAGTGGAAGAACTGTGATATTCTGACAATTGAAGGAGAAAAAGATTAGCAACCAGATATTAGGAAGATTTATTTTTGTCAGGGGAAATAAAAGACTGCAGTCAGCTACATGAAAACAGGGATTATTTTGATTATCTGAGCTTGTCCTCAAGGATGGGAGAAATTAGAAAAAAATGCCCTGCTTATGAGAATACGTTGGCTGTAGTGGGCTAACTACAGGAATCCAGGGGGAGTGATGCTAGTTCCTTGAGAATTATTAACATAATTTACAGGGCTCTGTTAAAAGTGATTAATCAAGGGGATAAGGATGTTAAAAGATTTTTGGTCCATCAAACTTTCCTCTTCTTTGTTGACTGAAGACTGGCAAAAAGTGTTGGTAATTCCATGGTATGCAATACATCTAGCACATTAGAATATTCACCTGGAAATAATTCTGCAAATATATATATATATATTTTCTCCAAGGAAAATTTACAGAATATTTCCTAGTACTTTGAATAATTGTTGGATGTGTGGAGACAATTAAATAAGTATGTGGGAACAGATATTCCAGGACTGTAGGAATTTAGTGCAGGATTAAAAGGAACTGGATAACTTGGTGAAAAATGATTAAATGAAGGAAAGAAAGTTCTGACCAAAGAATTATTCTTTCTAAACCAAGTAAGGGGAAAGATCAAAATGCATGATGAAGCATTAATTAATGATAATTGCTACTTTAAAGGCAATTAATAACATATAGAATGGAAACAATCCCCACATATTATGGAAATTAAGAAGGCAATGAATGAGATTAAAGAGTTGAAATGTAGTAGAAAGCCCAAAGATGTGAGTGGGTTAGTCAAGAAAAATGGTAATTCTGGATTAATATTAGAATAGAGTGAATACTTTGATCAATAAGATAATAGTGGTGAGACAGTAATATTTCTAAGTAGCCAGCTGTACTTCACTATGTTATCTTTGTAAATAGTTTATGGGCATTCTTTTAGAGTCAGAAGTAGGTGCACCATTAGTTGATACACTCAGATTAACTTTTATAAATAATTTAATGTAGTTAACCAGAAGGTGGGAATTAGTAAAGATAGATAAACACAGAGGGCAGGATTCAGGAAGGTTTACACTGAGTTTAAGAGTAGTGTAAGCCTCCCGATCCAGGAACAGCCCAAACCTCCATGTAAGAGACAGCTAACACGTCTCTTACACGGACTGGGCATGGAAATGCTCAATACCTCATTTGCAGCTCAAAGATATGCAAATGAGGTATTTGAGCTATCCAAGAAGCCTAAACCAGTCCGTGTAACGGACGTGTTAGCTGCAGAAATGTACTCAGCTGACAACTGAGTACATTTCTGCAAAATTGACAACGGAGCTATGTCAGCTCCAAATAAAGGGTGAATATGTTTCATTTAGCATGCCAATGGCCAAATATGTGGCCATTGGCATGAAAAAGTGTTGCAAAAGTATTTTAAATAACTTTTTTTTTCCCGTGGGATTATGATGTTTAACTGCAGCGCACACCCACGCAAACGGGGTGCGCTGCTTAAAACTGAAAACCGAAGCTTATAAGCCCACAATTGTGGGATTTATGTATTACATGGAATGTCAATGGAGGGACTAGCAGACCAAAAACAATATGGCCTCCGTGTAGTGGTTGTCAAGGGAGGGAAGCTCCGTGTAAGACATGTAACTAAGCATTACTAGGCAATCCTATGTAAATGAGGGTTACAATACTGAATCACACTGCCACATAGGTAATGAGCACTTTCTGAGTAGTGTAAGAGTTACAGAAGGGGGAGGAACAGAGTAAGAGGTAGGTGACATTACGGGGGGAATGATAGAAATAAATGTATCAGATTGGAGGGCAACGTAAGGTGACAGATGACAAACAGACATCAGGGAGAGAGGTGTGTCCCAACAGAACACTAGGAAAGTCAAGAAATAGAGGGTGCACACTATCCCTACACTCAAACTTTCTTGATATACGTGCATGCTGCAGCGCGCGTGTAAGGCAGGTTCAACATGTGGGAGTGTGTTGCAAACCGTTTGCAACGGTTTGCGCGGGCGTGCACGTGTGTAAGGCTGTGTGCGCGTGTTTTAACATGAATCAGCTAAGTTCACACCGTGTAAGGATGTGTGCGCGCGTGTAACACCGTGTAAGGATGTGTGCGTGCGTTTAAGCAACTGTGAGAGTGTTTAAGCTGCTGTGCACATTGCTCCCCCTGAGGAAACAGAGAGGAAACAGGAAACAACCAGAATACAAGGAAACTGCCAGAGGATACTGCTGAAGTTAATTGGTGGAAACAATTGGAAGCAGGCAATTACACAGGCAGACTAGAAGCCCAACCCAGCACTTAAAACACTGCAAACAGCAGTGCAGGGTGTTTCTCACAAGAGATACTGCAAGAAAGTAAGCTATCAGAATTGAAAACTGAAAAAAGCTGAACTCAGAGCAGAAATGCTAGGGGCTGCCATAGCTGTTATAATCAGGCATAGGCGAATTGCTGAGGGTGGTGACAATGCAGATGCTGACAGACAACCCAGAGTGAGGAGAAGGAGAAGAGTATACAGGCCCAGGGTCACCTACCATGGGTTACATGAGCTGGAGATAGTAGAGCACTACAGAGTGGACAGAGACCTTCTGCAGCAAATTGTTGAGCTGTGCAGGCCACGCCTCACACACAGAACCAACACAGGTGAACCCATCCCAGTGGAAACCAAGGTATGTGTTGGCCTAAGAATACTAGCAACAGGTACTTTCCAGAGACCAACTGGTGATATGATGGGGATATCACAGGCATCAGCCTCCAGGGTACTGCACCAGTTCCTGGATGCCATGTCAGCACATGTCGGTGATCATGTATATTTCCCCAATGCCCGTGAGGTATTGGCCAGCAATATGCATCTATTCCAGAAAATAGTGGGATACCCTGAGGTACTGGGTGCAATAGACTGCACGCACATACGCATCAAAGCACCAGCCGGTGAGCGGGGTAGAACCTACATTAACCGCAAGGGATTCCCCTCCATCAACTGCCAGGTCGTGTGTGATGCCCAGGGCATAATAATGAATGTGTGTGCTGGCTGCCCTGGGAGCTACCACGATTCCCAGATCTGGCATCTGACGCAGCTGTACCAATCATTTGCCAGTGGGGACTTCCCACACGGACACCTAGTGGGGGATGCAGGTTATGCACTTGTGCCGTGGCTGATGACACCCATCAGAAATGCACACACACCTGAACAGGAACGCCATAATGAGGCACACGCACAAACACGTAATGTCATAGAGCGTGTGTTTTGCTGCTCAAGTCACAGTTCCGGTGTCTGGACACATCTGGTGGAGCCTTGCAGTACACACCAACTACATGTACCCAAATGATCATGATATGTGCTATGCTACATAATATGATCCTGTGGAAACAGCTGCAGCAGGACCAGCATAGGGCTGGGCCAAACATACCCCCACCATTGCCAAGGCCACCACAGGCAGAGGGTGACTCGGAGGAGGAACAACCTGACCTTGCCCCAGTAGGCAGAAGGAGGTGTGCCCAGTATGCCCTGGCCTTGGCAAAGAGGCAACGCATAGCACATACACTTGGTCAGTAGGAACACTGGGACTGATACCCGCTCTGACTCACTCATATAGTAACAGGGATGCCTAACATGACACAACCTGCTTCCAAACATATACAGGGAGTGTAGTATGTGCATCCGACAGAGGCAGCCCTGCAGCACCACCTGAGGCATGAATGCCATGTGTTAAGTAATGTAACACCATGTACCATATGCACACCTGAGGACCCTGACTAACATCCACTCTCACCAATCATAAACCACAAAAACACAAACCCACCTTCATAGGTACCACAAGGGATAGGAACCTAGATGTAATGCTACCCAATGCCAGAAGTATAAACAGCAAGATGCGTGCAGTGTAAACGCACACAGTATAGAGAATGTAGATATCAGTGCTGTAATAGAAAACTGGGTCAAAGCCCACATCAGCACCCTAACACTACCAGGGCACACCTCATACAGTGATGTACATGTGCAAAAACATGGAACAAGCTACAAAACAAGGGTGACTAGCAATAAATGTCATGGATAACCACACCCCCATGTTGGTACCACAACAAGAAGCAACATGGATTAGCCATGGTCAAATACCAATTGCTAAAACTGCCTACTACTATATAGCTTGCTGCAGACCACTGTCCTAATAGCAGGAACCGCACCAGGCCTATGTTCATAGGTTCATAGGTTCATACTAGGCTATCTGCCTGAGGGCATTTATAAGCCTAGCCCAGAGTTTTGTGGCTTCCGCCACCCCTTCAGTTTGAAGGATAATATGCCCATTATTTTGCTGTGCCTCTGTCAAGCAGTGACACTGAGGTTATCCCTGGGGTATACCTGCGATCTCCCATCCATTGGTCAAGATTTCTCTTGAACAAAGCCAGCGAGGTGCTCAGCCTCACATGTACCAGGATGTTTTCCACAGCATAGGGAGTCTCTGGGTGATGAATCTGTCCCTCCAGCACGTCCTATTAATAGCCGTGTTGAGGTTTAAGTCTCTTGCCCTTGTAGTTCTGATGGATTTAGAGGTTTTGAGGTGAAGCATGTTCATTAATTCCGGGTTGGACATGGCCTTGTATGTCAGGCACAGGCCACCTCTGAGCAGACGATAAGCGACTGAATAGAGCTGGAGTTCCTTCAGTCGGGCAGCATAAGACATATGTTTGAGACCCTTTATCCTTCTGGTGAGGAATGTTTGGGGCCTTTCCAATTGCTGCAGGTGTCGGGTCAGATACATTCCGAATGGGGCATTGTACTCAATCATTGGTCTGATGAGTGATGAGTACAGGGGAACAATGACCTCCCTTGATCTTGATGTGAATCCCTGCATGATCAGGTGGGCAATGTAGAAGGTCTTCCTAACTACTTTGGCAACGTGAGTGTCAAACGAAAGGTTACTGTCAACCTGGGTGCCCAGATCCCTGATAACCTCTCCTGTGCTTAGAGGATTGACACCTATATGGGAACTAGGGGTAACCTTGTTTTTCCTGAAAGGTATGACTATGCATTGTTCAGCGTTTAACTTTAGGCCATGGCTCTGGCACCAGTTATCCATTTCTATGAGACCCTTCTGAAGGATGTCTGTGACAGATGGGTTATCAACTATGGTTCCCAGTTAGCAGTCATCTGCAAACTTTGTCAGCCATAATCCTCCTGTGTTTGCTTGTACTTCTGAAAAGTAGATGACGAACAAAAGTGGGCCCAGGACTGAGCCCTGTGGGACACCACTTGTGACAGGCTTGGAGTGTGACATGGCGCCAGCAACTCTGACCCTGTGGGTTCTGTCACTCAGCCAGTTTGCAACCCATCTTGTGACGTATGGGTGTACATTTAAGCTGGTGAGTTTGTCAATGATACCCGAGTGGGGTATTGTATCGAAAGCCTTTGCCAGGTCAAGGTAGGCTGTGTGGACTGCCTTGCCCTTGTCAATGGCCTTGGTGACTGTTTCAAAAAAAGTCAACCAAGTTTAAAAGGCATGATCTGCCCTTGACAAAGCCAAACTGGGTTGGATCCAAAGTCTGCAAGTCCCCTATGTCTTCATTTATGAGATCCATTATGATCCTCTCCATAGCTTTGCAGACCAGGCTTGTCAAGCTGATGGGACAGTAGTTTCCGGGGTCGGTGGAGGCACCTCCTTTGTGCAGTGGGACCACCGTTGCCGTATGCCACCCCTTGGGTACGTATCCTGAGGTGAGGCTAAGATTAAACAGCTGCCCTAACTGTGGGTTTAATTCCTCATTGAGTTTGTGGAGCACACAACTGGGGACACCATCTGGTCCCATGGATGCTGTGTTTTTCGCCTTGGATAGAGCAGTTCTCACCTGAGCATTTGAGATGTTTGGGGGGCTACAATCCTCTGGTATACATATCTCTCTCTTTGGGGGGGAGGGGGGGGAATCTGCACTGAATCTGTCAGCCAGTATGTTGGCAATGTCTGTAGGTTCAGTGATTTTTACATCATTTCGAACTAATTCTGAGCATATCTGGGAGTCTCCTCCCAGGTTTCCAACATAGCTAAAAAAGGCCTTATGATTGTCTTTTGAGTCCTTAGCGAGTTTTCTCTCAAAATTTGCCTTGGATGATTTTATGGGAGATCTCAGTTTTTTACTTATAATGAGCAGGGGTGTCTTCCCTTCTACGGATTTTGCTCTATCTTGTAGTAGCTCCTTCCTTCTGTTGTAGAGCTTGTTTATGGCTGGGGTCCACCAGACTGGACGCTTGCCTTTGGTACAAAGAGTCTTTGTTTTGTTTGGGATTGCCTGATCCATGCAGTCCTGGAGGTGCTGGTAGATGGCATTTGTAAGTGATTCAGCGGCTTGGGTAATGGTTTCCGCTGGCTTGGGGGCCTTGAAAGAGACCACACCAGTCTTTAGAAGTGTGAAGTCAGCTTTTGAGAAGTTCTTCACTGTGGTCTTTTTTATCTGGGGTGGGGGCAGGATGTGGACTTCCAGTGAGATTAGTTTATGATCTGATCTCACCAGTGATGGGTATACTTCTGGTGTTGAACATTGTGACCCCATGTTCGTGATGATGTGATCTAGTATGTTGTCTCCTCTTGTGGGGATGGTGACTAGTTGTTCCATGGCATTTGAGTTTATTAACTCTAGGAACCTTTGGGCTAGAGTTTTGGGGCTTGAGTAGTGATCCCAGTCTATATTTGGATAGTTGAAATCACCCAGTATGATGGTGTTTGGAGATACATTTATCCCCTCCAGTGTTTTCAGGAAAGCTGTGTGAGGTTCCTGAGTTTGAGAGGGTGGCCTGCAACATGCTACAAACTGCTGAGCAGTCTTGCCTATGGTTAATTGCACCTGGATGGTCTCCGATGCATCGCGTGTTGCCACCAACCTGGAGGTGAGGGTGTCCTTGATGAATATGGACACCCACCCTCCTTTCTTGGTGTTGCCCGGATTTTGGGGCCGGAAGGCATGATATGAGGTAACACCTGATAGTGCCGGGGTGCTGTCAGGAGCCTTGAACCAGGTTTCAGTCACAGCACGGACATCGGTGTTCTCCATACTGAGAAGGGCTTAGAGTGCATGCATTTTGAGGTTGAGACTTCTGGCATTGAGCAGCATTACCCTTAGTTTATTTCCGTTTTTGTGTTCTAGGGTGGTAGGTTTAGAATCTGAGCCTTGCCTAAAAAAGGCACAATGGAGGTGGCAAGAGCCTTAGCCAAAATCCGGAAGCCCAGGGGTGACAGGTGCAAGCCGTCCCTTGCGAATCAGCGTGGCTTGTCCAGCATGTCATCCCAGGCAGACAGACATTGGATCCCCTTTGAATGACACCATAGTTTAAGCCAATTATTACAGCTGATCATCTTGTCTCTGTATTGTGGCATCATTCTTGGTGAAGGTAGGATACTGCTCAAGGTCAGGGTCACACCTGCCTGGGCTACATAATCAGAGAGCTCCTCTATGTCTCTTTTCATGTAGTCCAGGGAGGTACATCTCAGGTCGTTCACACCAGCATGGACAATGACTGAGTCATACTTCTACTTGCAGTCGAGTGACCTGAGTGCTTGCATTATGTGGTGGATTCCAGCGCCCGATAGGCAGCTTACTGTGACCTTCTCCTTACTCAATCTGGTGAGCGGGACGTCAGTGTGTCTGACTATGGAGTCACCTATGACAAGTGTGTCTGGCATTGTGTTTGTCCTTAAGGGCTGTGAATGTTTGGCACACTGACTCTGTGGTCTATGTGTTGCATGTGCTGTGCCCTGTGGAGGCAGTTGTTTGGGTGTCTGCTTTGGTGGCCTCTGCTGTTATGGTAGATTTCTGATCAGAGCCTCCGAGTATGTCTTTGTGTGTTTATGTGTATGATTTGAAGTTGTGATAGTGCTATGTGAGACTGGGTTTGTGGTGTGTTTGGTTACCTTCCCCTCCTCTCTGGTCTTGCCAGTCATATGTTGAGAGAGCTCAGCCTCCAGTTTGGCTATATAGTTACATCTCTTGCATGTATTTGGGTTTTGTGGGAGGAGGAGAGGGTTGTCTGTGTACATGAGGCAATTGTAACATTGCCTCAATATTCCCAGGTTCACCAGCTGAGCAGGAGAGGACACTAGCAACTGATCTCTTGACATGCTAGAAGGCTAGAAGGAATAGACAAAAAACTGTTGGAATACAGGAAGATATCAAGCCCCCCAAACCACATTATATTGCTTGACTGACAATACCTACACACACACCATAGTTTCATAGTTTCATAGTTTACTACTAGGCTATCTGCCCTAGTGCATTTATAAGCCTAGCCATAGTGATGTGGCTATTGCTACCCCTTATAGTGGTAATAAGTGTACAGAATAGATTCCGAATATTGTGCCTCTCACTTAGTAGTGACACATTATGACCCCCGTACATAATTGAATAACTTGACTGTGCCTCTGTCTAGTAGTGACACAGGGAGGACCCCTGGGGTAAACCTACAATTTCACATCCAGTTGTCCATATTTCTCTTGAAGAGAATCAGTGAGGGACTCTGTCTAACATGAACTGGGATACTCTGCTAGAGTGTGAGAAGCCTCTGAGTTATGACTCTGTCCCTCCAGCATGTCCTATACATGTATGTGCTGAGGTTCAAATCTTCAGCTCCCATGGTTCTGGTGGATTTGGATTGCTTGCAGTGGAGCATGTCCACCAAATCCTGATTGGACATGGTCTTGTATGTCAGGCATAGGTCACCTGTAAGTATGCAGTATGCCACTGAATAAAGCTGGATTTCCTTTAGTCTGGAAGCATATGACATGTGTTGTAGACCCCTGATCTTCTTGGTAAGGTACTTTTGGGGTTTCTCCAGCTGTTGCAAGTGCTGGGTGAGGTACATACCAAATGGGGCTTTGTATTCAATCATGGGCCTGATAAGGGAGAAGTATAGTGGTACAATGACCTCCTTTGATCTGGATGGAAAACCCTTCATGATAAGGTGGGCAAGATAGAAAGTCTTTCTAACCACTTTGGCAACATGGGTGTCAAACGAGATGTCACTATCTACATGTGTCCCCAGGTGTCTGATTTGTTTTCTGTGCTCAGTGGGTTGCTGTCTATGTATTGATTTGTGGGTACTTTGTTCCTCCCAAAGGGGATGACTACACATCAGTTGCATTCAGTTTCAGGCCATGATTCCGGCACCAGCTATCTGTTTTTGTGACGGCATTCTGTAGGATGTGTGTGCCGACTGATGTATTCACTATGGTGCCTAGGTTGCAGTCATCTGCAAACTTTGTCAGCCACAACCCTCCTATGTTTGCTTTCACATCTGAAAAGTAAATGCCAAATAAGAGGGGTCCCAGGACAGATCCTTGTGGGACACCACTTGTGACTGGCTTTGAATCTGACAAGGCACCTGCAATGTCGACTTTATGGGTTCTGTTTCTTAGCCATTTTGCAAACTATCCTGTGACATATGATTTTATATTTCAGCTGTTGAGCTTGTCTATGAAGCCTGAGTGGGGTATTGTGTCAAAGGCCTTAGCCAAGTGCAGGTAGGCTGTGTGGACCGCGTAGCCCTCATCAATGGCCCTACTGACAGTTTCAAAATAGTCAACTAGGTGCAAAAGGCAGGATCTGCCCTGTACAAAGCTGAACTGGGTGGGATCAAGGGTCTGTAGGTCACCAATGTCTCTGTTTAAGAGCTCCATAATGACTCTTTCCATAGCTTTGCAGACAAGGCTGGTTAAGCTTGTGTGGTGGTAGTTCCCAGGGTCTGTGGAGGCATCTCCTTTGTGGAGTGGGACCACTGTTGCTGTACGCCAGTGTTCAGGTACATATCCTGTAGCAAGGCTAAGGTTAAATAGCATTTGTATATACGGGTTTAGCTCCTTCTGGAGTTCACATAGCACGCAACTGGGGATACCATCAGGTCCCATTGATGCTGCATTCTTGTCTTTGCTGAGCGTGGCTCTCACATGGACATCTGAGGTGACAGTGAGGTTACATTCAGCTGTGATAACTATCTTCTTTTGGGGGTGAGGGAGGGGGAAAATTGCACAGAACCTGTCTGCCAGAATGTTGCCAATATCTGTCAGGTCACTGAAATATATGTTGTTGTGTACCAACTCAGAGCATATCTGAGGGTTCCCACCAAGGTTTCTGACATAACTGAAGAAGGCGGTGTGGTTATCTTTATTGTCTTTGGTGATTTATGTCTCAAAGTTGACCTTGGATGTCTTTATGAGAGAATGTAGCTTTTTACTAGTGCTGATCACAGCTGCCTTCCCTTTAGGAGATGTAGCTCTGTCTTGCATTAGTATCCTTCATCTGTTATACAGTTAGTTTATGGCTGGGGTCCACCAGACAGGCCACTTTCCCTTGGTAGAGAGGGTCTTGTTTTTATTTGTGATTGCATGGTCCATGCTATCTCGGAGATGTCCTTAGAAAGCGTCTGTGAAGGAGTCACCATTGTGTGTTGTGGTTTCCACTGGCCCAGTGGGCTTAACGGATACCATCTCAGTCCGAAGAAGTGTGAAGTCAGCTTTTGAGGTGTTTGTCACTATACTCTTTGTGTTATACTAGCACTGACACAAGTGTAGACAATTTAACAGAATCCATCAAACAAAATGGACATGCAAAATGTAACACTTCCACAAGAGGGATAAGCATACTGGATGCGATAATCAGAAATATGTGTACTGGATGTCAAGATGAGAAGTGTATCCCTCACTGGTAAGACCAGACCATAGAGTAATCATACTGTAGTTACACATCCCGACCCCAGTCCCTGGCCAGATTACCACAGTGAAACACATGTATAAAGTATAGCTTGCACCCCTACAAACCAATGTGGAATCCATGAAAAGCCCTGTGCAGGTCCAGAATATGGGACACACTGCAGAACATGTTATACAGGCATACCATGAACACAGCCAAGAGTGCTTGGAGTCTGCAATCACAAACAACAAGACACGAGAGATTTTTAGTTTTTTTCTGCACTAGCAAAAGCTGTTTGCTAATTTCTTGTCCTGTTTGCATAATTAGCACTCTTAAAAAAAAAACCCACTTTTTCTGAGAGTTAAAAGTTCGGTACTGTTTGCTGTTCTGTGAGGCCATTTTGAAGGGGTCTCTGTGTTTATCAGTGGAGTGACATTAGTGACAGCTTCCTGCCCCGGAGGTGGTTACTGACTTGAAACTGCATCATCTTCTCTCTTAAAACCTAGTTGCTTTGGCTGTTGGAGAAAGAGATTTTAAGTATTTTTCTCTGTCTGCATAGCTGCCTAGCAAGGCATTTTCTGGCTTGTTAAACTTGAAAATTACCGCCCATTAGCTTGACAAGCCTTATCTGCAAAGCCATGGAGAGGATCATAATGGACCTCATAAATAAAGACATAGGGAATTTGCAGACTTTGGATCCAACCCAGTTTGGCTTTGTCAAAGGCAGATCATGCCTTTTAAACTTGGTTGACTTTTTGAAACAGTCACCAAAGCCATTGATGAGGGAAAGGCAGTCCATACAGCCTACCTCGATCTGGCTGTCTCGATACAATACCCCATATCATTGAAAAGTTTAAAATGTCAACCCATACATCACAAGATGGGTTGCAAACTGGCTGAGTGACAGAACCCACAGGGTCAGAGCTGCTGGCCAGACTCAAAGCCTGTCACAAGTGGTGTCCCACAGGGTCATCCTGCTTGGCATCTACTTTTCCAAGGTACAAGCAAACACAGGAGGGTTATGGCTGACAAAGTTTGCAGATGACTGCAAACTGGGCGCCATAGAAAACACATCTGACACAGATATCACAGAAGGGTCTCACAGACGGATAACTGGTGCCAGAGCCGGCCCAAGTTAGTTAAATGCCAAAAATGCATAGTCATACCCTACAACAAGGTTACTTTAGCTACCAAATAGGTGGCAATCCACTGAGCACAGAAGAAGTTATCAGGGACCTGGGGACCCAGGTTGATAGTAGTGTAGTTAGGAAGACCTTCTACATTGCCCACCTCTATCATGAAGGGATTCTCATCTAGATCGGGAGGTCATAGTCTCCCTTTACTCATCACTCATCAGACCAATGATTGAGTACAATGCAAAAGGATAAAGGGTCTCAAAAATCTGTCCTATGCTGCCCGGACAGAACTCCAGCTCTATTCAGTCGCCACCGCTTAACTCAGAGAGGTGACCTTTGCCTAACATACAAGGCCATGTCAAACCCAGATTTGATGAATATGCTTCACCTCAAAAATCTAGATCCATCAGAGCCACAAGAGTGGAGACTTAAACCTGACACGGCTATTAATAGACGTGCTGGAGGATAGATTCATCACCCAAAGACTCCTATGCTGTGGAACAAAAGTGAGGCAGAGCTGCTGGCCTTGTTCAAGAGAAATCTTGACCAATGGATGGGAGAGATATACCCAGGGATTACCTCAGGGTCACCTCTCTGTGCTCGACAGAGGCACAGAAAATAATGGGTATAGTTCCCCATACTAAAGGGGTGGCCTAAGGCTAGGCTTGTAAATGCCCTCGGGCAGATAGCCTAGTATGAACCTATGAACCTATGAACCTATGAACAATGCCATACACCCAGGCATCTGGCATGCTGGACTCCATAAATTACTAAACCATTGAAGAGAATGAGGAAGCTAACACATGATAGATCAAACATGAAAAGTGAAGTAATCAGTGATCACTGGTATGGCAATAAAATGTGTCCACACATACAATCCACTAAGGCCAGGCAAAACAAGTAGAATCTGTGAATCCAGTGGCAATGTGACACCTGTCCCAAGTACACACACAACAACAACTCACCCCAATAAATACAAATGTATGTCATAGACGCAACCAGGTAGCCAAACCGGAGCCTGAGCACCCCCAAATCAGTACTGTCAAAACTAGTCAGGAGGACAAGGTAACCACATACACCCCAAACCCAGTCCCACATAGACCTACAACGACTGTAAACCAAACACATAAACACAAAGACATTCCCAGAGGCCCTAATTACAAACACACAACACCAACACAAGCCTCCAAAGCAGACACCCAATAAAACAACCTCCAGACATAGCACATGTAACACATAGTACACAAAGCTGGTGTGCCAAACAGTCACAGGATAGAAGGAGAAACAACATGCCTGATACAGTTGTAATAGGTGACTCCATAGTGACACATGCTGCTGTCCCAGGGATGGCTTGCACCTGTTACCCATGAGCATCTGGATATTGCATAAGGCTTTTGCAACCTACAGAGATCCTTCCATAGGCAAGGCCGTAAAGACCAACCCACCACCATAGAAAACAAAACTGGAAAAAAACAGAAGGGTAATGCTGATCAATGCCAGATGTGTAAACCTCAATATGCATGCTCCTGAGGCCCTCCCCAGTATGGAGAACATTGATGTCTGTCCAGTGATAGAAACCTGCTGCAAGCCTCATGACAGCACACCAGCACTACCAGGTAATACCACATATCATGTGTTATGGTCACAAAACCTGTAACAAAACATAAAAGGAGGGTGAGTATCCATATTCAGCACAGACAGCCATACGTCCAGTTAACTGACAATGCTTATGTCATTGCAGTCCACCCATGTGCAACTAACTGTAGGCAAGACTGCTGTACAGTCTGTAGCATGCTACAGACCACACTCTCACACACAGGAACCCACCCCACTGTCCTGAAGACAGTGGACAGTATGAATGTACCACCAAATACAAAACAAGGTACACACAAATTACCACATAGGTGGTAAACCATTATGTGTGGAAGGAGTAATCAGGGACCTAGTGACACAAGTGGACAGTCACCTGTTATGTGACAGTCACATCGCCAATTTGTCTAGGAAGACTGTCTATATTGGACACTGTATCATGAAAGGATTCACATCTATGTCAACAAAGGTCATTGTGCCCCTATACTGTTCCCCTATCAGACCATATTGTAATACAATGCTTCATTTGGGATGTACATTACCTGGCACCTACAGCAGTTAGAAAGACCTCAAAGGTACCTCAGCAAGAGTCAGAAAGGGTCTCAAATATATCTCATATGCTGCCTGGCTGTAGACACCACAGCTGAATGCAGTCACATACTGCCTACACAGAGGCATTGTATGTCTGTTGTACAAGTCCATGTCCAACACAGAAGTAATGGACATGCTCCACCCCAGACAACTCAAAGCCATCGGAGCTGTGTGAGTCAGAGATGTCAACCTTAACACATAATCAAATAGGATGTGCTGGAGGGACAGATACCTAACCCTGAGTCTCTCCACACCCTGGAACAGAATACTACTACATGTTAGGCAGAGCCCACACTGACACTCTTCAACAGGAAGTTAGCAAAATGGATGGATAATTGTAGATGTACACTGGGGGTCTTTACTGTGTCATGTCCAGACAGAGGCGCAGCTAAGTAAATCATAAATGGCCATAATATTCACATAGCAATGGGTGGCAAAAGCCACACACACTGTGGCTAGGCTTACAAATGCCCTAGGGTGGATAGCCTAGTATGAACCTCTGAACCTATTATGATACAAATTGTACAGGACACTAAGGATAACCCCAAGGCTGCTGCAACTGATGGTAGTAAGCATGTTGTGAATTCCTGGATATGCTCTGGATCACACAAATATTACAAACAACATACCAAACACACACAAGTATTGCCAACATACATCCTGACATGTGCAGTGCAAACCCCCCCCCCCCCATAATGCCAAATATCTTACCCAGCAGACTGCTGCCTCCCTGACATTATGTCAGCCTTACCACAGGATATGTACCCAAAGAGCAGTGTACAGCAACAGTGGTTGTTCTCAAGAAAGGTGTCGCCTGAATGGATACTAAAAACAACAACCACAGAATCCTGAGCAGCTTGGTCTGCACAGCTATGGAAAGGATCAGCATGTACCTCAGACATAACGATAATGGGGATCTATTGACACCCGACCCTACCCAGTGTGGGTTTATGAAGTGCAGACCCCGCCCCTAAACATGTGTGACTCAGTTGAAACAGTGATTGAGGTCACTGATGAGGGCAATGTGGTCCACACAGTGTAGCTGGACCTTGCAAAGCCTTCCATACAATACCCTACGTGTTCAATATAGATATGCTCACCAGCTTATATATACACCCCAATGTCACTAGAGGGGTTGCAAACCAGACCAATGACAGAACTGACATGGTCAGACATGCTGCAGCCATGTCAGACTACAAACCACATATAACAGGTATCCCACAAAGCTTGGTCCTGGGACCTTCCCCTTCTGGTATATATGCCCCATAGGTACAGGCCAACATGTAAGGACTGTGCCTGAACATGTTTGCAGAGGACTACAAACTGTGTAACATATCTGACACTCCAGCTGACACAAGCATCCCACAAAAGGGCCACATAGAAACAGACAACTGGTGCCATAGCCATGTCAGCATGTTAAATGGAGAAAACTGTATAGTCAACCTCTGTGGATATGCAGTAAGTGACCACCAATTACCACATAGGTGTTAACCCATTACATACTTAACATGTAATGACAGACCTGGGTACACAAGGTGATAGATATCCTGCATTGGACAAACATGTGGCTGTAGTGTTAACAGAAACAATCCATATACCAACCTAATCATGAAGGTTATGACATCTAGATAAGGGGAGGTCATTGTGGTTCTGCAGTTATCCTTCATCAGCATTACAAATGACCACAACAGCCCCTGTGGGGAGTACCTCAGCAGACACCTCCACTGTAAAGTCCACAACAGTACTTCACCAGGAGTATCAAAGAGCTTGAACACATGTAATGTGTTGCCTGATTAAACAGAGTGCAACTCCACACACTGCCATGCTGGCCACCCAGACGCAAGCTGTGCCTGATGTAGAAAGCCATGTCCAAGCTGGAATCAATGAACATGCTGCACCTTGTACAATATGAATGGCAGTGAGCTATGCACATGAGGGACCTGAACCCCAGCACTGACATACATAGGACAAGCTGTACTGCATTATCCATAACACAGAAGCCACCCTCATGCATGAGTAAACTACCAGTACAGGTTATCCATAGAGTCACTCGTTGATTCTCCTCAACAGGAATCCTAATGAGTGGATAGGAGATGGTAGGTTTACCCTGGGTATCAATGTTATGTCACAGGTAGACAGAGGCACAGTATACTAAACAAGACATATGTCATGGCAAACTACACTTACAATGTGTCGAAGGACAAACACACTCTCTGACTAGCATTAGAAATGGCCTAGGGAACATCGGTAGTGTTTGCCAATGTACACCTATGTTGTGGAATACACTACTGATGTTGGATGAGGCTGTTGTAAGTAGTTCATATCTGAACATAATGCAACACGGTCAGATAGGTTCATAGGTTCATAGGTTTATACTAGGCTATCTGCCCTAAGGCAGTTATAAGCCTAGCCCAGAGTTTTGTGGCGTACGCCACCCCTTATATGGAAACAATACTGTTCCCATTAGTTTGTCGTGCCTCTGTCCAGCAGTGACAAAGAGACGATCCCCAGGGTAAATCTATGATCTCCCATCCACAGGTCAAGATTCCCCTTGAACAGAGCCAGCGAGGTGCTCTGACTCACATGGACCGGGATTGTATTCCACAGCATAGGAAGTCTCTGAGTGATAAATCTATTCCTCCAATATGTCCTACTTATATCCCTGCTAAGGTTTAAGTCACTTGCCCTAGTGGTTCTGGTGGATTTGGCGGTTTTGAGGTGGAGCATGTCCATTACTTCCTGGTTGGACATGGCCTTGCATGTCAGGCACATGTCACCTCTGAGCAGATGGTATGTGACTGAATAGAGCTGGAGTGTCTTCAATCTGGCAGCATATGACAGATGTTGGGGTCCCTTTATCCTTTTGATGGGGGACTTTTGGGGTCTCTCCAATTGCTGCAGATGTCGGGTGAGATACATCCAGAATGGGGCATTGTACCCATCATTGGTCTGATAAGTGAAGTGTACAGGGGAACAATGACCTCACTAGATCTGGATGTGAATCCCTTCCTGATCAGGTGGGCAATGTAGAAGGTCTTTCTAGCCACATTAGCAATGTGAGTGTCAGAAGAAAGGCCACTGTCAACCTGGGTCCCCAGGTCCATGATAACCTCCTCTGTGCTTAGAGGATTGCCACCTATATGGTAGCTTGGGGTTACCTCACTTTTCCCGAAGGGTATGACTATACATGTTTTGGCATTTAACGTCAGGCCATGGCTCTGGCACCAGCTATCAGTTTCTGTGAGTCCCTTCTGAAGGATATCCGTGTCTGATGCACTGTCCACTATGGCGCCCAGTTTGCAGTCATCTGCAAACTTTGTCAGCCAAAGTCCTCCCATGTTGGCCTGTACTTCTGAGAAGTAGATGACGAACAATAGGGGGCCAAGGACTGAGCCCTGTGGGAAACCACTTGTGACCGGCTTGGAGTCTGACATAGCGCCAGCAACTCTAACCTTGTGGGTCCTGTCCTTAAGCCAGTTTGCAACCCATCTTGTGACATATGGGTTTACATTTAGGTTGGTAGGTTTTTCTACAATACCCGAGTGGGGTATTGTGTCGAAAGCCTTTGCAAGGTCAAGGTAGGCTGTATGGACTGCCCTTCCCTCATCAATGGCCTTAGTGACTGTTGTGAAGAAGTCGACCAAGTTCAAAAGGCATGATCTGCCCTTGACCAAGCCAAACTGGGACGGGTCCAATGTCTGCATGTCCCCTATATCTTTGTTTATGAGCTCCATTATGATCCTCTCCATAGCTTTGCAGACTAGACTTGTTAAGCTTATGGGGTGGTAATTACCAGGGTCCGTAGAGGCACCGCCTTTGTGCAGATGTGCACAACTGGACCCTAACCAGGCTGTTATGCACACTATGGAAATGTAAAGCAGTGATAGGACTAAAGCCCAGGATACTGTCCACCACAGTGAAAGTACTGAACCACTACACTATACAGTACTACAGTGTTAGGTCAGTATGAACGGATGTTGACAATTGTATGCAAAGTATCCCATGCAAAACCTGCAGGCACAGTATAATCCCTGTTGTGTTCACACAAAAAGCATTTAGACAGTAACTACACAACATGGCACAGAACACTCAACCATAAACTGGAGATATTTGTTGAAGGTCACACTCATCCACAAATGTGATGGGCTGCAGAGTTCAACATATGGAAAGCTCACACTGGGCATGCTCACACACTTTGATAAATGAGACATCTTTCACACAACATGCCATGGGAAGGCTGAACTGGGCATGCTCACACACTTAGTCCAAATGTTCCACTTAGCAACTGTGAAAACACACCAGAGGATGCTCATTCCCATTTCTAAACACTGATGATGTCAACACCCTATAAGTATATCAGGAGAAAAGAAATCTCCCAGTAATCCGAATAGTGCACTCCGCTAATGCGTCCATCTCTAGTGTCATAACATAGGTAGGTGTTTGAATCCAGCAAGTGTGTGTGAAAGGAACATCCCTTTTGGCAACTGTGAAAACACACCACAGGATGCTCATTCCCCTTTCTAAACACTGATGATGTCAGCACCCTATAAGTATATCAGGAGAAAGAAAATTCCCCAGCAATCTGAATAGCACACTCTGCTAATGCATTTGTCTCTCGTGTCATAATGTAATTAGGTAGGGGTTTGAATCCAGCAAATGTGTGTGAAAGGAACATCCCTTTTGGCAACTGTGAAAACACACCACAGGATGCTCATTCCCTTTTCTAAACACTGATGATGTCAACACCCTATAAGTATATCAGGAGAAAAGAAATCTCCCAGTAATCCGAATAGTGCACTCCGCTAATGCGTCCATCTCTAGTGTCATAACATAGGTAGGTGTTTGAATCCAGCAAGTGTGTGTGAAAGGAACATCCCTTTTGGCAACTGTGAAAACACACCACAGGATGCTCATTCCCCTTTCTAAACACTGATGATGTCAGCACCCTATAAGTATATCAGGAGAAAAGAAATCCCCCAACAATCCGAATAGCACACTCTGCTAATGCATTTGTCTCTAGTGTCATAGCGTAATTAGGTAGGGGTCTAAATCCAGCAAATTTGTGTGAAAGGAACATCCCTTTTGGCAACTGTGAAAACACACCACAGGATGCTCATTCCCTTTTCTAAACACTGATGATGTCAGCACCCTATAAGTATATCAGGAGAAAAGGAATCCCCCAGCAATCCGAATAGCGCACTCTGTTAATGCATCTGTTTTTAGTATGATAAGACAATTAGGTAGGGGTTTGAATCCAGTAAGTGTGTATGAAAGAAGCATCCCTTTTGGCAACTGTGAAAACACACCACAGGATGCTCATTCCCCTTTCTAAACACTGATGATGTCAGCACTCTATAAGTATATCATGGGAAAAAAAAAATCTCCCAATAATGTGAATAGCGCACTCTGCTAATGCGTCTGTCTCTAGTGTCATAACATAGTTAAGTAGGGATTTGAATCCCACAAGTGGCAGCTGTGTATGAAAGAAACATCCCTTTTGGCAACTGGGAAAACACACTACAGGATGCCCATTCCCCTTTCTAAACACCGATGATGTCAGCACCCTATAAGTATATCAGGGGAAATGAAATCTCCCAGTAATTCAAATAGCACGCTCCGCTAATGCGGCCATCTATAGTGTCAAAACATAGTTAGATAGGAGTTTGAATCCAGCGAGTGGTAAGTGTGTGTGAAGGGGAGTAAGTGAGTATGAAAGAAGCAACTGGGAAAACACACTACAGGATGCACATACCCCTTTCTAAACAATATCACAATTATTTATGGCTTTTGATTCCAGACATGTCACGTGTGTTTTGCCCACACAGAATGCCCATGTGTGCGGGTTGTTTCTCACAATAATGCATGACATCTATTAAACCAGTTACGGCAATGCACACATGATGTATGTGTGTGCCAAATACACATATGTACCTGTGACCTTCAATAGTTACCATGTGTGATGCCTGCCACATGTGAATACATGGTATTTGCACAGGGTAATATTATGACTGTGGTCTTCTGTGCAGGTGCTGCATGTGGGATGTGTATATACAGTGTGAGATGTAGATGCTATCAGCCTAGTAGTGAGGGATACACACCTGGTCTGGGGCATATAGTCTACATGTTGTTGATGAACAGGTGCTGCATGTTTTCACCTGTTGTGGGAGTGGTAAGACGTTGTTCCATAGCAATGCAGTGACCGCATGCTAAGAACCGTTCAGCTAGGATGTTGTAGCTACAGTAATTCATTAGCATTCAGTAATATGTCAGCATTCCTGGTAAGGGTCTGATGCCAACCAAGGTCAGGGTTCTACCAGCCTGTGTCACTTGCTCAGTGAGCCCTTCCATGTTCCCTATCATGTATCCCAGTGAGGGACATCACACATCAGCTGTAGTGGCATGGACAATGACTGAGTCATATGTGTCCATGCATCTGACTGACCTGTATGCTTGTGTTATGTGGTGGACCATAGTGCCCCATGAGCATATCACTGTGACCTTCACCTTGTCCAGCCTGGTGAGCATGACCTCACTGTACTGGATAATAAAAGTACCTAACACAACTGCAGCAGTAGTGTTGTAGTACAGACTGTGCTTGTTTGGCACACAAGATTTGTGTGCTATGTGTTATGCGTGCTGTGTTCAGGCCTAACGTATGCCTGTATGCCAGCTGCAGAGGTGTCTGCCACTCAGGCAGGATGCTATCCTTAGGCTCCACGAATGGCCCGGTGTGTTTCCGTGCTTGTATTGCTGTCAGTGTAGGTCCACATCAGACTGGTATTGCAGTCACTGTAGTATTTCATGCCACCTGACAGGGTATGCCAGTACTGGGTTCAGAGTGCTTAGTCCACAGTTTGGCCATGTGTTTCCATCTCATACATGTGTTGTACATCCATGGGTAGGGGATAGGGTTGACTGTGTACATGTGGCAGCTGTGACATTACTACATGACTCACATATTCCACAACTGTACCATAGAGGTGACTGACAACTGACCTTTGCACATGCTACCATAGTATTGAGATTGCATTGGTGATTAACAGCACATAGGGCCAATGGTGAACAAGATACATAGGTCCATAGGTTCATACAAGGATATCTGCCCTAGGGCATTTATACACCAACCAGAATGTGTATGGCTTCCACCATGCATTGTAAATCTATCTTGCTATGCCCTTTTCCAAGGTTAGTATACTGTGCCTCTGTCAGTGACACATAAGTGATACCCAGGGTAAACCTACAATGTCACATCCAGTCATTAATATCCCTCTGGAAGATAGTCACTGAGTGACTCTGCCTATCCTCTATTGGGATAATATTCCAGAATGAAGGGAGCCTCTGAGTTATGAATGTGTCCCTCCAGCATGTCCTATGTATATCACTCCTGAGGTTCAAGTCTTTCCAGCGTGTAGCCTGATGGGATCTGGATATTCTGAGGTGCAGCATGGCCATTAAGCCAGGGTTTGACATGGCTTTATATGTCAGGCACAGATTGCCTAAAAGAGGCAGTATGACACTGAGTAGAGCTGCTGTGTCTTTAACCAGTCAGTATGTGGCATCTGTTTAAGCCCTTTGATCCTCTTGTTGAGGTACGTATGTGGTCTTTCCAGTTGCTGCAGGTGTCTGGTAAGGTGCATGCCGACAGGGGCATTGTAGTCAATTATGGGCATGATGAGGGATGAGTAAAGAGGCACAATGTCCTCCCCTGATCTACATGTGAATCCCTTTATGATGATGTGGCCCATATAAAATGTTTTCCTAACCACTTTGGCCATGTTGTTGTCAAATGAGAGAATGCTATCAACCTGTGTACCCCAAGGTCCATAATTCCTTCGTCTGCACTTAATGGATTAACACATATGTGGTACTTTGTGGTCACTTTGTTTTAGACAAAGGGGATGACTATACACTTTTTGGCATTCAGCTTGAGGCCATGGCTGTGGCACAAGTCGTGTGTTTCCAAGAGGCCCTTTTGGAGGATGCGTGTGTTAGCTGGTGAGTTGATTATGGCGTCCGGTTTGCAGTCATCTGCGACTTGCTCAGCCACAGTACTTCCATGTTGGCCTGTACCTCTGATAAATATATACTGAACATGACAGATCCCAGGGCTGAGCCTTGTGGGACACCACTTGTAAATGGTTTTGAGGCTGACATGGCTCCAGCAATTCTAACCATGTGTGTTCTGCCCTTGAGCCACTGTGCAATATATGTAGTGACATAGGGGGTTAATATGTACACTGGTGAGCTTCCCTAGAATGCACAAGTGGGGTATTGTATCAAAGGCTTATGCAAGGTCCAGGTAGGCTGTGTAGACCACCTTCCCCTTGACAGTGGCCTTGGTGACTGTTCCAAGGAAATCAAACAGGTTTGAGAGGCAGGATCTGCCATTAACAAAGCCAAACTGTGTATGGTGACATGTCTGTAGGTCCCCAATATCTATATTTATGAGGTTCATGGTGATCCTTGCCATAGCTTTGCAGACCAAGCTATTCAGACGTATGGGGCGAATAGTGTCCAGGATCCGTTAAGGCACCACCTGAATGTAGAGGGACCACTGTTGCTGTACACCACTCTTTGGCCACATATCGTGTAGTAAGGCTGGGATTGAACAGCAGTGTTATGTCTAGGTGTAGCTCTTCTTGGGGTTCATGTAGGACACAGCCTGGGGCACTGTCTGGTCCCATTGATGCAGTGTTTATTGCTTTGGAGAGGGCAGCTATCTGAGATGTCAGGGGGGCAGCACTCTGCTGGGAGAAATATTTGCCCTTTTGGTGTGGAGGGGGGGAGAAGGTAGCAGTGAACCTGTCCACTAGGATGATGGCAATGTCTCTGTGTTTGGTATTTCGTGTGACATCCTGGATTACCTCTGAGCATATCTGGGTATTACCACCCAGGTTCCTAACATAACTACAGAAAGCCTTGTGATTATCCTCAGTGTCTTGTGGAATCTTCTCTCAAAGATGGCCTTAGACAATCTTATGAGTGCCTGTAGTTGTCTTCTAATACTCATCAGTGATGCCTTCACAGTTTGGGAGTTTGTTGTATCATGTAGTAGCTTCATCCTTCTATTGTATAGTTTGTTTATGGCTGGTGTCCAGCAAACAGGACGTTTGCCTTTGGAGGATTGGGTCTTGCTTTCATTTGGGATTGCATGATCCATGCATTCCTGAATGTGTCCATAGAATGCCTTTATACAGGTATCTGCAGTCTGGTCCATATTTTCAACAGGCCTGGGGGCTTTAAAGGTTTCCACATCATTTATGAGGAGTGTGAACATGCTTGACATGAGCTGTTGACTGACGTCCCGCCCTACAGACTGAGCAAGGTAAGGGTCACATTTAGCTACCTGTCGGGTGATAGAATGTGCTACATAACACAAGCACTCGGGTCACTCCACAGCAAGTACAAGTATGAGGCAGTCATTGTCCATGCTGGTGTGAACAACCTGAGACGTACCTCCCTGGACCACATGGAAAGAGACACAGAGGAGCTCTTACAGCACCCTCTCAAACTCAGGAATCCCACACAGCCTTCATGATGACACAGGAAAGTATAGATTTCTCTGCAAATGCCATCATACTGGGTGACGTCAACTACCCAAACATAGACTGTGAACATTACTCAAGCCACAATACCCAAGCTCTAGGGTTCCCATAGTTCAGAAACTCTTTAGCTATGGAACAGGTAGTCAACATTCCCACAAGAGGGGCAAATATACTAGACCTGATCATAACAAACATGAGTACAAAATGCTCACCACTTGAAGCATATCCCTCATTGTTGCAACCGAACCATATACTAATCACACTGGAGTACTGGATCCCCCACATATGCAAACCTCAAACACATCGATGTGTGTGTGGGAAATGCCCCTATTAGCAACTGTGACAGTACACTACAGGATGCAGATTCCCCTTTTGAAACACTGATGATGTCAGCACTCTATAACTATATTACCTGAAGTAAAGTTCTCCAGTAATTCGTATAGCGCGCTTTGCTAATGCGTCTTTCTCCAGTCATAACATAGTTAGGTAAGAGTTTGAATCCTGCAAAGGGAATGCATGTGTGTTAGTATGAGTGGAGTTTGTGTGTGTGCATAATGTTGTGAGGGGAAAGTGCCTTCTGCCAACTGGGAAAATGCACTACAGGGTGCACATCCCTCTTCCTAAACACAGATGATGTCAGCACCCTCTAAGTACAGCATTAGAAAAGGCTTCTTCCACTAATGCAAATAGCACACTCTGCTAATGTGTCTGTCTCTAGTGTCATAGCACAGTTAGGTAGGGGTTTGAATCTTGCAGATGGAAAGTATGTGTTTTAGTGTGGGTGGGCTTAGTGTGTGTGTGCAATGCTGGGGTTGGGATGTGGCTTTTGCCAATTGGGGCTATGCACTGCAGGGTGCACATTTCCCTTAACAAACAGTGATGTTGACAGCACCCTATGCAAACAAAACAACAAAAGAGAAGGTGTTGGTACCAATAACGCATGTAAGGTAACACTTCTTCAAGTAATGTCCACAAAACGAAGTAGGATAAACGAACAATCCTTTTACCCTATACAAACAACATGACAACAGACAACTGGCAGTACTCAGTATAGTGCTACATGCTACTGTAACACGCACATGTACCAGGATACACCTAGATAGTGTTTTGAAGCCTGAATGTGGCAAGTGTGTGGATGTGGGATGTTTCTGTGTGTGCATTTCCGTATGGAAAACATGTTTGATGTGGCAAACAGGGTACCACAGTACCTGATGCACATTACACTTTTAAACTAATGAGGTTGCCTGCACCCTGTGAGTACAGGTAGAGAGGAGGAAATCGGTAGTAATCCACATAGTGCACTTTTCAAATGTGTACCTGTCATGTATCGACAGCTACTCATGTAGGGTAATAAATAATGGGAATGGCAGGTGAGCGTGTGCATGTGTGGGGGTAGCAGGGTGTGTGTAAATGCATGTGTGACAGAACAGATACATATAGCTGAATCTACATAACAGCACATGATGCACATTCCCATAGTCAATGGTAGCATGTGATGGTGTGCAGCTGGTACACTTTGGTAAGTAGTATGGGTGCAGATAACAATTCAGGACATTCATACAGTTACTGCAGCAGGAATGCTGGGATATACACACAATCATAGTGGAACAGTGAACAGTTACCAACATGTTACTACTTATACACATCTATGTAGTCACCCTGTGCATCAGCAACATGTTTACCTTTTCCTGCACTGATGTTGTAGTATGCAGAAGGTGGCACAGTGTCATCATATGCACAGGGTGTGGGTTAGGTATGCCCAAGCCAGCCACTGGTACCACCAATTGACTTGTGTGTGTATGTGTGTTTGTGAGGGGCAGCAGTACAGGGTGGACCAATGTTGGTGCAGTGTGTGTGTGTGTATGTGTTTGCCCTAGGTGTTACATTTCTGCATGTGTGTAAGCACGCACACAGTCCCACATAATGGCTGCCATGTACAGGGTTTTGTGGACAGCCACAGACTGCACCTGTCAGGTCATCCAGATCAGTGTCTGTGGGCACGGACACGGTACCTGTGCCTGGCAGGAGTGCTACGGACCATATCCGGTACTAACCCAGACTGGGTACTGTCATCAGAAGTGGGGGGGTGTTGACTGGACACAGTTCCCTGTTGGGACTGTCCAGAGCCACGTGCATGTGGTCTCCTGGGGCGTCCTGATGACAGCACAGACCCAGCATTGCTGGGGCTGGTGCTGGCACTTGAAGTGCGTGAGTGGGCTTGTTGTCGTCCGCAGCCACTGCCAGCTGGTGCTGTTGCCGGCATACGGCCACATCGACGTCGCAAACGCACATCATCGCCCTGGCCCATGGACATCTGGTTGTGGAGCAGCTGTTGTATGTCCCCACAACGTCTGTCAACGACATCTGTGAAGTTACGAATAGCATTCGCAATGTCACGCATGCCGTCTGTCATGGCTGTGCGACATGCTCTCAGCTCCCTCAGACCCTGTCTGGTGTACCTTTCCATACGCGCCTGTGCCTGCATAACAGTCCGAAACATAGTGGAGGTTGACATACCTCCTTGGGCACGTCGGCCAGGGGCAGTACGGCCACGGATGCCCCCACGAGGACCCATGGGCGACTGTCTGTGTGGTACCATTGGAGGACCCTGCTCATCGCTGCTTTGTGGGGATGCATGTACCACAGGTACCACATTACCCTGATCTATGCCCAATGCATACTGTCCATCACCTAGGGACAATGGTGACAAAGGATGTAACGGCAGGATGACTGTGTGCATTGAAGGGGTTGACAGCTGTGTACTGTCAACTGGCTGACCAATGGCAGACCCAGACACACCTTCCTGCACCATTATAGACATTTCATCATCATCAGTACCTGGGGCACAAGATTCAGGTTCCCTGCTGCAGGTCACCAGAGCAGCACCAGAACCTACGGGAGGAAAACAGGGAACACAGATTACAGTCTCAACACATATTTGACAGTGATTCACTTCGATACTAATGCACACATTCAGAAATGGACACATGCACTCATGGACACACACACACACATGCACACATGGGCACAGGCACACGTGCACACATGCACACCCCACAGTACACACACACACATCAGTACTGAGTTACACTACTCTTACTAGTATTATAAATTGTTTTTCAGGTAATGTTAAACACACTCACCAGCATGTATGGCCTGCCTCATTGCTAGATGGGAGGGACCTGGAAATTTGAAGAAAGTAATGTCAGTGGGCACAAGTGTGCCATTTGGTTTGCATATGATTCAGTACAGTAGTACACTAGTTCCCTTATACACATCAGCTGCTCATAATGTCAGTATCACACATGCACAATTACATATCATGATGACAGATACATACCACGTGCACACCCTATGCGTGCATGAAGTAACAGTGTACACAACAGTCATATGTACATACAAGGAGTTAACTCTAATCTCACCCTTACCTCTCTTCAAACAACAAATCAAACTGTACTTCCAAAACCACTGGCTTTGTTCTTGTAGTACTCCAGGCTAACTTTCCTCTCCCCACCCTCTCTTTACCTTTAACCCCTCATTGTGCATAAAAACTAGCTTCTACCCTGTGTCTTTTCCCTTGCTGTCCTTCTATGCTCTGACCTACTTCTCCCATCTCTCCCACCTCCTCTTGACTGTCTTCCTTCATTTCCTCTCTTCTCTTCTTGACTCCTGCCTCTTCCCTATTATTTTATCTTTCATACTCCTTCTACTTCTCTACCCTTCTGAGCTTTAACTGTTATCTATATGGCTTTTGCCTTATTGCATAACCTTTATGTTTTAGGTAAAATTGCTTTGAAACTGACAGAACATTGTGTATGAGTTTCAACTGTTTGAGTTCCTTAAATGTATGTTGATTATATTAACAAGTTGATTTATATTTCTATTATTTTGTATGTCTTTATTAACAACTTGTCTGTCTGCCTTTATTATGTTATGTGTGGAGCTTTTCTCCCCGGGCCTCTACTGAAAATGGACATATATCCAGCTAGACTAGCCCGGTCAACAAATGTAAAATAAATAACAAAATATAAATAAATATGGCATCTTACCTGCACGCTCGGTGTCTTGCTGCTGTGTAGATCCAACCTCCATCATGATGCATGTCTGATGCTGTTGTTGTTCTGGGGCTGGATCCACAACACTTAGCAGTAGCCCCGCCTGTCTGGTGAGGGGGGGGTGTGGCCACCCCCCCACCTGTGGCAACCTGTTGCCTGCGGATATCTGCAGCACGCTGGTGGACATTTCTAATCAAATCACTGCAGTGATGTCTCACCTGCTCATATGTCCTATCATGCATGCCAACATCATTTATCCTGCTGACAAGGTTTTGCCACAGTGCAGACCTCTCCTGCTGATTCTGGGTGGTGCGTGAAAACAGGATGTCATAGTCACGCACCAGGCTCTGGTGGATCACTTCATCCTCTGCAGCAGAGTAGGCAGATTTCCTTTTCGGAGCCATATTCCCCTGGAAAGGAACACAAACAGGTTATCAGCAGAGTATGTCAGCAATATATGGTACACATTCTATACAGGGAGTATTAAATTGTACTTATTACTGCTTGGTTGTAACTTGATTAAAGTGTAGCTATCATTCTAAATCTTTTGGATTAAGCACTTGGCCTTCAGACCAGTTGTTTTACATTAGGGAGGTTTGTGGCAAGCACTGTGGTGGCAGGACACATAGCTTTCATCCTTCTAAGTTGGGAACTGCTGATTGAGAGCCCAGTGTCCAAGTGTATTAGTTCTGGTATAAGCAGTTGGCCTTCAGGCCAGTTATTTAACATTAACAAGGTTTGTGGTCTGCACTCTTGTGTGAGAATAGGCTGTACTCTGCCATTCATAGCTGGGAACTCCTGGTTTCAGGTTTATAGTGCCTGCATATTTGAACTGTATCTTACTGACATTGGTACACCTTGTTTGCTGTAGCATACACTACATCCAAGCCTCCTGAATCTAGCTTTGTGTATATGCTTGTTATTTGTTAGCTTGTTATATCACTGGTACGCTACTTCCACATAATACACAGCTTCTCAGCACTTCTGTGAATCACTACTGATATCTGCATTGCTTACTGTACGTATTTCCTTGTTACACTTGACAGCAAGTGACTGCTTGTCGTTTTTGCATTTACTTAATTGTAACACATTGCACTTATGTTACCTGGCACTTGCTCACTGAAGCTATTATATCAGTCAGCAGTAGTAAGTGATATCAGTACACCCTCACTCCCCACTGGACCTTGTTTTCAATTATTACGAAATTCACAATAGTATTCTAGCATGTCCAAAGGTCAGTTTGTCAATCTCCTCTCCAGTCCAGCTGGTGAGTATGGTAATCCAGAGGCAATGTTATAACAGCCGCATGTACACAGACAACCCCCTCCTCCTAACAACAAATTCAAACACATGTGAGTGATGCAACCGTATACCAAACTGGAAGCTAGGCTCTCTCTACTCAATACTGCCATAACCAGTCAGGTGGAGAAGGAAACCACACTCACTACAATTCCAGTCTCACATAGACCTACCACGACAGCAAAACAAAACACATAATCACACAAAAACATACTCGGAGGCTCAGAATAAAGATCTGCCTAAGCAGCAGAGACCTCCAAAGCAGACACCCAAGCAACCACTACCACAAAAACAAACACGTGCAACACATATCTCACAAAGCCAATGTGCTGAACACTCACAGCCCTTAACAGTAAACAACACACCTCATACACTTGTAATAGGTGCCTCTATCATCAGGCAAACTGACATCACGTTCACCAGGCTTAATGAGGAGAGGGTCACAGTGTGCAGCCTGTCGGGCACTATGACCCGCCACATAACACAAACACTCAAGTAACTCCAAGGCAAGTACAAGTATGACTCATTCATTGTCCATGCTGGTGTGAATGACCTGACACAGACCTCCCTGCACTACATGACATGAGACAGAAAGGAGCTCTCTGAGCATGTAGCCCAAGACAGTATGACCCTGACCTTGAGTAGCATCTTACCCTCACCAAGGGGGATGCCACAATATCAAGGCAAGATGATCACTTTCAACAACTGACTGAAGTACTGGTGTCATCCACAGGTGAGCCAATGCCTGTCATCTTGGGGTGATATGCTGTACAAGCCACGATGCTTTGCTAGAGACAGCTTGCACCTGTCACCCCTGGGCTTTTGGATTTTGGCAGAGGCTCTTGCTACACCCATAGTGCCTTTATTAGGCAAGGCTCATAAGGCAAACCCACATCCATATGTATCACAAAGGATGAGGAACTAAGAGTAATGCTACTCAACACCAGAAGTCTAGACCTCAAGATACACGCACTCATAACTCTACTTAGCATTATGGACATCGATATCTGTGCAGTAACAGAAACCTGTTTCAGGTTTCCCAGGAGCACACCAGCACTACCAAGTTATACCTGTTACCATTCTTGTCGGCCCCAACACTTGGACCAAACAACAAAAGGAGGGGGAGTATCAATATTCATCAAAGATTCCCACACCTCCACATTGGTGGCAAAGTACCACATAGGTGTTAAGCCATTGAGTACAGAAGACGTAATTGAGGACCTGGGGAACAAACTTGATAGCAATCTGTCATTTGTCAACCACGTGGCCAAAGTGGATTGAAAGACATGTTATATAGCCCAGCTAATCATGAAGGGATTCACATGTACGGCAGGGGAGGTCATTCTGCCTCTTTACTCATCCATCATCAGGCCTATAATTGAGTACAATGCCCCTTTTGGGATGTACCTAACCAGACACCTACAACAACTGGAAAAACCCCAACAGTACCTCATCAAGAGGATCAAAGGGCTCAAACAGATGCCATATGCTGCCCAGTTAAAGAAAATCCAGCTGGACTCAGTGGCATACTGCCTGTTCAGAGGCAATCTGTGCCTGCCATATACAGCCATGTCCAACCCAGAAGTAATGGACATGCTGCATCTCAGGAAATCAAACTCCCATACAGCCACATGCTCAGGAGACCTGAACCTTAGCACTGACATAATTAGGACATGCTGGAGGGGCATATTCCTAACCCAGAGACTCCCTTCACTCTGTAATGAACTCACAGTACAGGTTAGGCAGAGTCCCTCATTGACTCTCTTCCATAGGAATCTGGATGAGTGGATGGAGATCATAGTTGTACCCCGGGTATCACTTCTATGTCACTGTTAGACAGAGGCACAGTATACTAACCTCGGAAAAGGGCATAGCAGCATAAATCTTAATTGGGTGGCAAAGGACAAACACATTCTACTAGGCTTATCAATGCCCTAGGGCAAATAGCCTAGTATGAACCTATGAACCTATGTGTACTGCTATAGTACTTCTGCCATATGTTGCATGTGTGTGTGTTGTGGGGGATGCACAGGTAATGGCCAGATATTTCTGCACAGGCAACACATCTGAAACACTCTGGGTGTTCATCCCTACATACTGTATGTGTGTTGCCATCCAACCCTGTGATGTGGACACACATTACTCAGCCTGGACACACATATCCCAACAACACCACAAGCACAGTACACTACCTTGCTATGTATGCATGTAATTACACAGTTATTCACTAGTTAGGACTGTGATGCTATCCATGCAGCCCACTGGGCCAGTGGAAGCCACAACACACACTGCTGGCCCCTTTGCAAAAGCTTACCACAGACATCCCACATAGTGCATGTAATGTGCACACACATATCTAACCCAGACCGTATGCACACCACTTATTTATCCTGTCCAGTGGACTACAGATACAGGCACATTGTATAACAATAGCAGGAGGCTACTGCAGCACAGGGCAGATTCACATGAAGGCAAGGCATCTGTGGTCAGCAGTGGTAAGATGCTTCACATTCACCAAATGCACAGATATTGGCAACATTGTTGCAGACAGTTTAGGTGCAGGTATCCCCCCCCCATTCTCCTACACAAGTGGAATTAGTTATCACAGATGACTGTAACCTCCCTATCATCTCACATGTCCAGGTGAGGGCCACCCTCAACATTGCAGAACACACAGCATCACTGTTACAAAATGGTATCCCTGGATGTGTGATACGTTCACCCCTAGAGGACATAGCACCACATTACAGACTGATATTAAACCCTGGCCATACTACAGGATATGTACCTGAACAGTGCCATACATACACAGTGGTCCCACACCAATGAGGAGGAACCTCTACTGACCCTGGGAACTACTGCATCATATGCATAACTGGCCTTGTGTTCTAAGCTATGGAAGTTTTAAGTATGGACGACATGTACAGCAATATTACATATGTATATATATCAGGACTATGTACACACAAAATATCTCATGGACATACCTATAGATAGTGAACTATGATACATTTGGAGATTTCACAGTAAACACAGTATTAACCTGCTACTTTGCATTACCTGTGTTTGTGTCAGCTGTCGCTGTGTCAGTGGTGCTACTTGCTGTTTGCTGCTGCTGCTGGTTTTGTTCTGGCTGTCTTTATTTCTTTTTTTTTCTATCTCTGTCTCTCTCTCTCTCTCTTTCTCTGTCGGTTTTGTGCAATGAATGTATTGCATGTGTGGAGTGTGAGTACTGGATGCTTTTGTAGGTATCTGCATAGGTCCATGTGATGGCCTCTGCACCAATTGTAAGGCAGCATTTGCTAATTGCATGCAGCCAGTTCTGTACTGATTGCATGTCTCACTGTGATTTCAGGACAGTGCTATAAAAGGTTATGTGAGATAGGCGTTGCCCTTTCAGATTGTAAGGGCGTGGACCATGCTGGTATGCTGTCGACAGTGTTCTGTGAGTTTGAAGGTTAGTACGTCTCTCATGCTTCATGCTGTGTTGTAAATTCAGGTTGCTGCATTTCTCTCACCTGTTCCCTGTAGTGAGTGTGTATGCATACTGACACCTACAACTATATTTCATATGTATTGGTATATGTATATATATATATATATATATATATATATATATATATATATATATATATATATATGTACATATACACACTTTCATATATGTAAATTAGCTGACATTATTGGGTACAAGCTAACAATTAGCAGGGCTGTTTCTGTTAACACTAAACTAGTATGGGAATCCAGTAATTGGGACAGTATAAGTCTACCTGACATGCTTTGGGTAGTACACATCCTATATTGCCTTTATCTTCATTCCTACTATTACATGTTCTACTTATTTTAGCACTATATTCCTGTATGAGAGTCATGGCTTACTGGTAGGTCATACAGACTAGTGTTACAATGGTCTTGTGGTAGGGCCTACTAGTATGCTTATATTTTGCTTTCAAATTGAGTACAGGGCCTATCAATCAAAGTGCTGGAGGCACCTTTAAGCAGTTAAAGGGGTTAGTAGGTCTCACAGGAGTCAGGCTGTGTTGCAGATTCTGGTTGCTGCATTTAACTTCACTGTTTCCTGTAGTGAGTGTGTATGAATACTGACACCTACCACTATATTTCATATGTATTAATATATATATATATATATATGTATGTGTACATATACATACCTTCATATATGTACATTACCTTACATTATTATGTACAAGCTAACAATTAGCAGGGCTGTTTCCGTGAACACTAAACTAGTATGGGAATCCAGTAATTCAGGCATTAAAAATCTACCTGACATGCTTTGGATAGTACACATCCTATATTGCCTTTATATTGATTCCTACTATTACATGTTATATTTATTTTAGCACTATGTTCTTGTATGAGAGGCATGGCTTAGTGTTACCAAGGTCCTGGGTTCGAGACTGACAGTAGAAATTTATTTTTCTTTCAAACTGAGTATAGGACCTGTCAATCAAAGTGCTGAAGGCACCTTTACGCAGTTAAAAGGGTTATTAAGTCTCACAGGAGTCAGGCTGTGTTGTAGATTGTGGTTGCTGCATTTATTTTCACTGTTTCCTGCAGTGAGTGTGTGTGAATACTGACACCTACCACTATATTTCATATGTATTAATATATATAGATATATATATATATATATATATATATATATATATATATATATGTACATATAATACTTTCATATATGTAAATTACCTTACATTATTATGTACAAGTTAACAATTATCAGGGCTGTTTCCGTGAACACTAAACTAGTATGGGAATCCAGTAATTCAGGCATTAAAAATCTACCTGACATGCTTTGGGTAGTACGCATCCTATATTGCCTTTATATTGATTCCTACTATTACATGTTATATTTATTTTAGCACTATGTTTATGAGAGGCATGGCTTAGTGATAGGTCATACAGACTAGTGTTATCAAGGTCCTGGGTTCGAGACTGACAGTGGGTATTTATTTTTCTTGAGAAATGAGTACAGGACCTGTCAATCAAAAGTGCCAAAGGCACTTTTAAGCATTTAAAACCAGGTCTGCGCTCGTTTGCGTGTAGCTCACGCATGCGCACTGGCGGTGAGCTCCGCGCACACAAGCGCACACCCGCGCTATTTTCTTTGAAAGAAAAGAAAAAGGGGTGACAGGAAAGTGGTGAAAAGGGGTCACAAAGAGGGTAAGACAGTAGGGAAACAAGCTTGGAATTTGCAGGAAGGATGTAGGTGAGGCCCATAGCTGCCCATGTCTTTCCCAGCAACAGCTGTGCATTTGTATGCAATTTGGTGTGACATTTGGAACCTTCCACCCCTGAGAGAGGTGTCAGGACAACATTAATACCTGTTGTACAGCCAATTGTAATTAACAGTTTCAATGTCCAGTGGACATGTGTGCAACATGGACAGCTATGTATGGGGCGTAATTTTTTTGTGGGTACAGAGTGCCCTTTTTTTTTTTTTTAATCAGGTGAGAGTGGTATGTCAGGTGAGGTAGTCAGTATAGCTGGGGAGGTAGGTTGGGTAGGTCAATAGACAAGACAGACAAGACGCATACAGGGGCGGTGTATGACACGTGTTGGGGGGTTACACAATTGACGGGGACGGAGGTTGGGATATCCAGGGCACATGAGCCCACAGATGGCAACAGTGGAACTGATATCCCCACCCATAGGCAGTTGCCACTGTTCCTTCACAGCCCAGGATGGGGCTGTGCTGGGGGCTGTGCAGGCGGGACAACGGGCATGCCCGTAAGCTGTGCCACCTGGGCCTCAAGCTGGCGTAGGGGCCCAAGAACAGAGTCTTGGATCTCCCTTTGCACCACAGACCGGACACCTTGGAGGGTGAGTGGACGAGCTCCTCCGGCCATGCTTACAGAGGGTGGATGGGCCCCATCCCCTGCAGCGCTTCCACCCGAAGGTGGCACAGGGCCACCGGAGGAGGGTCTAGCCTGGGCACTAGTGCCAGGTGCAGTCACCAGCTGAGGTGGGAGAGGTGGATCTGCTGGGACCTGCCTTCCCAAGCGTTCTAGGTTTGTGAGTATGTTATGTTAGTTTAGGTTAGTGGCATATTATTCCATTCAAATTAGTTGTAACAGCATGCATTGGTATTCCCATTAAACAAACACCCAGATATTAACACCATTGAACAACGGGCATATCAATATCACATGCATTATTTGCACGGAAATACACAATCAAACAACATGCAGGGTTGATTAATGGCAACAGGCCATCAGGTTTGCAGGTTTGCAGGTATGAACAGGGCACATGCAACAACAGACATGCATATATTTTTGAAACAGGACAAATGTCCATGGTTAATGAAATGTTCACATACCAATATTTATTGAGTTTTTTAATTTGCAATTATAGGGTGGGGTGGAGAAAGAAAATGATGACACATTCATAAATTATACATTGATATACATTTGTAATAGAAACACAATTAACTTGTGGGTGATAGTTTCCAAATGATTTTTAATTGACTGTCATGCTAGACATGTTACAGATACATCACTATCCTAGTTATTTTGAATTTGATCAGATACATCATCCTGCTACACTTTGATGACAGGGCAGGGGACAACTATGGATGCTTAGTATGTCAGACAATCATTCATTCTATCTGCAAATTGCTGACTGTGATCACCATATACAGATTTTGGCCTGAACATTCAAGAGTCAGACACACTGAAATCAGTTTTGGATGTTAAGTTTTAATTCCCACATGCATTTAGTTCTGTAGAACCACACTGAAGCTTATATATTCAGGAGTTATTACTACTTTATTCATTGATACATGACCCTTTCTGTCACTCTCACACATCCTGCAATTTCACAGTTCAGGTTGGTACTTCTAGGCTTTGTTCACATATTAGACCTGTGGTGATTCCAACACTTTCCAGCAGCCTCACTTCTGTCATGATTCAGCATTTCAACAGGGGATATATCTCACATGTGATTACCTCAGATTCTGAAGCTGTACTCTTGAGACTACTGCAGGTTATACTACATTTAATTAATGGTGGGACATCTGTATTACAGCACTATTTATTTCTATCACTTATATTTCCAGTTTCACTTGCATACTGATGAACTTGTTGCAGCCATACTTGCAGACTTTCACTTGTTGCTTGCACATTGTATTACTTTTAATCAATACACTGCAGTGTTCTGCTACATGCTACACTATAATATTTATTTACAAGTACTAGGTGGAGTTACTAACCTGCATGGTGGCGCAGCCGCACCAGCCTGCGGTCATGTGCTCATTGATTCATAGAGCGGTCACCTGCAGCTGTAATACAAAACAAGTAATATTGGGATACACATCTCCATGGTATCAGCTAGTTGAATTCCTTACATACATAAGTAAAATGTAACTTACTCAGTAGTGGGGCGTTGGGCATATCCTGGGCCTCCTGGATCCATTGGTTCAACTGGTCTTGCTTACGTCGCTTCAGGTCCGCATGGTGGTGACGGACCTGCTCACCAGTGCGTGGAATCCCAGTAGCACTAGTAAGATCATGAGCCAACTGGTCCCATGCCTCCGCCCTGTACGCTCCCCATGAGACCTGGCCCTGCATGAGTTGGGCCTCATGATGGTGAACTAGGAGCCAGACCATGTATCTGGACTCCTCAATGCCCCACCGCTGTGCTCAAAAGCAACGTCCCTCCCCTACTCCACTCATTCTGCCTGCAGGTCTATTCTACAATCGTTTCTGCTGTGTATTCCCGCCTATGGGGCTTCTATATGCCGATTTTCCTGCACATTTCTATGATTGGCCGTTTTGGAATTGTATCTACTTCACAGAAACTGCTTTATCATGCTCCATTCTGGATTATATCCTATATATATGCTATTTCTGCATTTCTAAGTACTGCTGTCATGGCTTAGTACCTTGACTCTAGTGCATGGCATCCTGGGTTGGAATCTGACCACTGATTTTTAATTTTATGACTGTCTAGGAATGAGTTGAGGACCTGTCAATCAAACATGCCAAAAGCACTTTTAAGCACTTAAAACCAGGTCTGCGCTCGTTTGCGCGGAGCTAAAGCATGCAAACGGTGTGCACTGGGTTAAACCTTAATTGGCTAGTAACACACATGTTCAGCTAAGCACAGGTAGTTGCACACAGTTTGAGCCTGTTAAACCAGTGCTTAGCTATGGGCAAGCAATTTGCAGCCTTTGAAACACTACTCAGCTACGGGCACTCACAGCAGCTTAGCTATCAGTACATTTCTAAATATTTTATTATTGTATTACCTGATAATATATGCTCCATTTCATTCCATTTTAAAAAAGGAAATACTTTTACATTTGTACAATACTGTCAGGGGCCTTTTTAGTGCTTATTTACAAAAAAAAAAAAGGTTGTTGTGTGGGCTCGAACCTTGCCTGCCTGCCTGCTCTTAAGCTGACAACTCTACCGCTATGCTATTACTTCTTGGCTTACTTTGCATATTTAGTTCTTATATCCTTTTCCACTGACTGCTAACTGCAGTTGCGCTAGTGGCACACCCGCGCACATGAGCGCACACAGTAGCAAACATTTACAGGGTTTAAAAAAAATAAAACAGTTTTTATTTTCATTTTATAACATCTGTTCACTTTTTACATTGCTGGTCTGTGGGGGCATGTGTTGTGTAGTGTGTTTATTCACATTTCCATGGCTTCTCTCGTGGCTGTTTACTTTCAGCCATTCTAGCCTTCCGGGGGCGTGTCCGCTTGCAGGGCTTAGCCTATGGACACGCCCCTACTCTCTTACACGGACCGTGTAAGAGTTACGGTGTGATTCAGCATGCCTCATGCACCTCATGCATATGCATGACATGCTGACATCACACCGTTTAACTGCAGCCTCTGTGTAAGAGTTATAACTCTTACACGGAGGCTTCCTGAATTTGGCCCAGAATGTCTATGTGGATAATACTTATCTTTTGAAAGCTATGTTTAGTATTGCAATTACATTAATATACAGCTTGGTCTGATTTTATTTCTTCTTTTCAAATAATTGTGCTTGGACATTAGATATTGATAAGAATGGGCACCAGGCATGATAATTACTTGACTAGATGTAACAAAATACTTTGTTATTTATTTTTTATTAATGTTACACTGAAATAAAGGTTAACAAATGAAAAAATATATCTGTCTGGCCTTTACTTTAAGCCCTGTATTGCCTGAATTTGTCTTGATGACTGGGTAACACAGATCAAATTTTGTATTTAAAGATTTAGAATACACTTTGTGAATTTAGAACTCAGAAAATGATTTTTATGACAACTGGAAATAATTTCAAGACCTACTTGTCTTAATTATAATCTTAAATAGAGACTTTTTGTAATTAAAAAAAAAAATAATTTGCAGAACTTAACACTGCCAAATTTAATAAAACTAGATGACACACAGAAGACATTCCAAAACTGGTTGACTAATGCTTGAATTAAGAAAGAACTATGACACATAAAGAGTAAAGGGAAAAAAAGACAGAAACAGAAAATAAGTGAAGTATTACAGATACATTTAAAATATGCACTGTAGATGATCTGATCATTGCTAAATCATGAATTTTACAAAGAATTATTAAGTTAAAAGAATATATATATATATATATATATATATATATATATATATATATATATATATATATATATATATATACGTCTAAATATCCTGCACCCAATTGAACAGACACAATGCCGATTACCCAGGAGCAGACTAAGCCAACAGTAAGGGTCCATTCCTCCCTCCCCATGTGGGGGGCTGTACCCCCACACCCTCTGCTAATTATATATATTAACTCAAAGATTGCACAATCACCTGTAAACATCTGTTCACATCGACCAAACGGCGTTGACCAAACAGTCATCAGCAATGTGTCCATTCGATCAGGTACAGGACACACACAAATGCACACACACACACACACACACACATATGTATATATATATATATATATATATATATATATATATATATATATATATATATAGATATATATACAGAGAGAGAGAGAGAGGTGCGTGGTGAAATCTGCATGTGGGCAACCATATGTAGAATATTGATTTCAATTTTGTATATAAAAGGACTTTTTAAAAATGGTTTGATACATGTTCTTTAATGTTCAACTCTAAACTTTCATGTTTACTGCTTGACTGATATCTGTACCTACTATAATGGCAGCTATTCTAAAAGATTATTTCTTTTTATAACATACTTTGTTCATCAAAAGTCTTAGGATTGCGGTATCAGAATGGCAGCTCTGCTATCTTATTGTGTTTGAGTGTGGTGAGCTGGAATGTAATGTGTTTATTGACTATATAAAGGCCATTCTTCCCTCAGAAGTAGCCAATAATTCAGACCATTATATTGCAACTGCAACTGCAACCACAATACTCCTTGTGTAGTATGAACGCCCATATTCAGTCTGATTGGGTGAGTTATGTTAGGGCAAAGGGAACATGTTTTAGTAAAATAATCATTTGGAAAGCATAGGTCAGTTATCTACTTGATATCCTAGCTTATTAAATGCTGTGAACCAGTGGCATTTTCATTCTTTGTTCAGAATATTACTCTGTATATAATGCCAAGATATGATGGCATGAAGTTGGAAATGGAGTGCTGTTTTCCTGTTTTCACTGTGCCTTCTGGTCATGCCTTGTACAGGGACCTTATAATTATGTTTGGCTACTTGATTCAGTATGTTGTTTCAGTATGTTGTTTATATGGCCTGTGCTATTTGTCAGTGTCAATGGAAGAAAAATAACAGAGGCTGTAAAGCCACATTTGTTTGATCTTTGTTGACGCAAGAAGGATAAATTTATGCAACATGTCTTGTTATTATAAAGACATGGTTATCCTCTGCAGCCAGAGACTATACTTTTCCATATTCACAGCCAGACGCGCACACACACACACACACACACACACACATACACACACACACACACACACACACACACACACACACACACACACACACACACACACACACACACACACACACACACACACACCTATGGTATTGTTCCTATCACATCATGAAAGTTAGATGATTTCAATTCATAAACCGCATTATTCTATTTTCATACACAGCCATTCAAGGCAGATAAAACTGCTGCAGTATGTAATCAAAGGCAGGTGAGTTAGATCACAGCACTTTGAAACAGATTTAAATCTATGGAAATACTTTCTGTCTAGATGGTTTCAGCTCTTATTAAAATGAAACAGCCTTGCAGACCTCTTAAGCTCCGCACATTTTTTTTATCTAGAAGATGGTTAATTTATAAATAAAATATATTTAAACACACACACACACACACACACACACACACACATATATATATATATATATATATATATATATATATATATATATATATATATATATATATATATATATATACTTAATGAATATGTACCAAGGTGCTCAGTTTAAAGCAGAGTTATGTAAATACTGTTTTAACTGTTTTCTATTTCTCTTATTCCCATGGTGGTTGTTTGTTTAGTCTACTGAATTTGTTTATGTTTTGTGCATCCTTTGTAGGTGACAAGGTCATTAGATGCCCACACCTTTTCTCAGAGGGGATCCTGGAGTTCTGCTCTTGGTAACTGACTTAATTATAATCATACAGCAAGGTTAGGACATCACCACCATGCACTATAATAATAATATGGTTCTTTTAAAAACTGAGTCACTGGCAGTGTATAGACTAAATTGTTTTGCATTACTTTTAATCTATAACCCACTAGGCCATTTTGCAAGTATTAATTTTACAAGTATTTGTTGCCTTTCTGCAAATCCATGTAACAAGAGCATGTCCCCAAAAATCGTGTCATATTCATTCTGACTTGCTATGAGACTGACAGTATAAATGCTGATTGACAAAATAGTCAGTTATATAGATTACATTTCTTTATGCCTTCTAAGATTTGAATTCCTTCTATTAGACAGTCATGGTGCAACTTCAGTACCACAGGCATGCCCTGAAGGTAGCTCACAATGGTTATCATCAGAAAGGCTGCTGATACAGTCCTGCATTCTTCAAGCACCTCTTAAAATGTTATTTTTATCAGAACTGTGAAGGACAGGGGCAAACAGCTGTCCTTCAACCACCAATATTTGAATGTTTAATGGAATCAGCCACATGGGATTCGACTCTCAGCTATGGTTCTCATTAAGTTACGATGGACAGTTTATGGCAAATGAGTACTGCTCATTGGGTAATGGCAACAACTTGCAAAATCTAGATAAACTCTACATCTCCAAGCTACAGTTAAGAATTATAATCACTGATTCTTCAGTGTTTTATCTACCTCAGACTGAGCCTAGTGCCTTTCAGTGCAACCTTAGCAAAAGTACTTGAAGCTTGAACAGAATTATTTTGCATGTGTACAAACACACAAACACCCCCCCCCCACATACACACACAGGCATACACACACACACACATACACATACACACAATATTTTCAAACAGTCATCTTCAGCACTGGGTCCCTCCATAGCAAGCTTTAAGGCACACACACTAGTAAGTTAAAACTAACAAAACAAGAACACACATTAGCACTTACCCTTAAAATAAGCCAGCTTCTAAAGGTTGGAAAATCACCTATTAAATAAAGGATCCTCTGTTCCAGGGGAGCGTACCCAATACTTTGGTACACAGATAAAATGCATAATCTTTTACCAATGAATATGCCATCAGCCGTAAGCATTCAATGGTGAGTAATAAAGTTCTTCACTTGAAACTAACAAATACTTAATGTGAGAGATGTAGTTTCACTATGAAAATGGAGACACAACTCTCACATGCAGACATATCAAATGGCATGCACATCACCTACAACACCAAAATATTTTGACAGGTAAACCTATAGAATACCTACCAGATAATTGAATGGACACATTGTCGAATGTCATATGGTCAAACCCTTAACATTGACAATTCAGTCTGTCAAACCATTCTGACTGAAATCACATTACAGTAGGGATCAGGAAATTTGCCTTTTACCCCGATGTAATGCAATCTTGGAGTGGTATATATTATTAACAGGGGTATGGGGGGTGCAGGAGGGCTTGGTGGTGGTGGTGTATGCGGGTCTTGTCTTTGTTATGAATTTATTTTGACAGACTGAATTGTCAGTGATATGGTTTCAACCATATGATGTTTGATAATTTGTCCGTTCAATTATTTGATAGGTATCCAAACCCAAATATACTGAGATACTGACTAGTATCTTACCAAAAACTCAGAGTCCACCCAAACACTGCCTCTAGTAACCTCATATACCCACAATAAAGTTGACAAGCACTACAGCACATAAAAATACATACACCAGTGTCTCAGAAATCAAGCAGTTAAGGTGAGACACCAAAAGATCTAACATGCTGGTCATAGATACTCCATAGTGAGAAAAAATATCCAGGGAATTGTTATGGGTAGGCTTGTATAGGCCCTAGGGCCGATAGCCTAGTACCAACCTATGAATCTATGAACATGGATGTCCCCCTCACCAGGTTTAACAAGGAAAGGCTTACTGTTAGCTGTCTTTCAGGTGCTAGGATTTGACACATCACACAAGCACTCAGGTCACTCAACCACAGGTACCAGTATGACTCTCTCATAGTCCATGTGGGTGTAAATGACAAGAGATGCACCTGTCTTGACTATATGAAGAGAGACATGACTGAGCTCTCAGATTATGTCTCATAGGTGGTATGACCCTATCCTTGAGAAGCATTCTACATTCACCAAGGATGATGCCACAATACAATATAAAATGATTGACTTTAACAACAGGCTTAAATTTGGTGTCAGTCCAAGAAGATTCAGTATTTGTCAGACTGGGAGGACATGATCAACAGGCCACATGGTTTTGCCAGAGGTGGTCTGCACCTGTATCATCTAGGCTTTCGGATACTGGCAAAGGCATTAGCCAACCTTATAGTGTCTTTTTTTGACAGTGTCAAAATAACCAACCTCCCAAAGTAACAAAATCTTTTCAAGATAAACTCAAAGTACTGCTGCTATATTCTAGAGTCTAAACAAGAAACTATACTCCCTAGAAGCACTCTTTACCCTAGAAAAAGATTACATCTGTGCAGTCACTGAGACATGGTTCAATGCTGTGGAAAGCTCCCTGGATGTGCAAGGTTACAATGCCTTCCATACATTCAGACCACCATCTGAGCAAGAAAGAACCAAAGGAGGAGTATCCATCCTCATAAAGGATAAGTACGGCTCAAGACTGATCAAACAGTATGACTCTCTCAAAGTACTACATGTCCAGCTAACCATAGGCAAAATCCCCCACCACACCATTGCCAGCTATAGGTTCAATACCATGAACTGAGAAAAAACATACCAAATACCTAAGCCTACTAGAATCACTCACCATATAGCCCAATACCATACTCGTGCGTGTTTTTAATTATCCTTCCATTGAAAGGGAACATACACAACCACTAACATGCAGGCTTAGAGGTTCTTGTACTTTGTCAATGCAAATGCTGTAGAACAGCTGGTCAATGCACCTACTAGGAGTTCTAATATTCTAAACATAGTACTTACTAACATGGGGGAGTGTTGAAGACCCCCCCCCCCGGCAGTGTAACATTCTCATTGGTAAGATCTGTCCACAAATCATTCTCCTTTGAAATGAATATAAGACTAGATATCTCATCAAGCTCTTAAACACTAAAAAATTTTTCCAAGATAAATTACCACTTTTCAAGCAAAAAAATAAGAAATGTCAAAGCTCCCACAAACGCATAAAACACAGAATCCTATGCAGAGTGTGCACAAATGCCCTATATAGCCACTTAACCGATTGTATAGGTTCAGCAGTACCAGATCAGATTAAACCCGGGTCTTGCTGGGAAAAAAACATGCCACCCAGGTAGACTACTGGTGTAAAGAGTCCGTGCGAAAAAAGAAAGGCTCTAATGTCCAGGTATAAATGGGGCAGGCTCAACAGAAGAAGAATTCCCTCACTAGTCTAAACAAACAAATCAGAGATGTAGTCACAACCTCAAAAGCAAATTATGAAGCAAAAATAGACTCCCTAGCTATGAATAATCATAAAGCATTTTTTATCTATGTCTAAAACCCTTAAGAGGAATACCCAACTATGCACAGAGCAGGGAGTGGATGGCACCACCTATTCTCAAATTGAGGAAATACCCAACTTGACAGCTATCAGATTTGGATCAAACATTACCCCCCTTGTTGCTACTGGTTACTCTCCAAAGTATACCTGCTACCATTTCTCAGCTCACTATCTCAAAATAGCAGGTAATCTCTGTGTTGTCTAAGGCTAAACATGGCTTCTATTGGCCCTGACAACATCCAAGGTTGCCTTTTAAATAACTTAGAACATGGCCTAGCTGACCCACTTACATCATTATTTAACCACAGCCTCCAGACAGGCTATGTTCCAGTAGAATGGAAGAAACAACAGTCATCCCTCTGAACAAAGGTGGTCCATCAACCAACCCAGGGATCTCTAGCCCCATAAGCCTGACTAGACTTATCTGTAAGGCCATGGAAAGAATCATCATGGACCTTATAAACACAGACACAGGCATTTTCAAGAAACTGCACTCAACCCAGACTGGTTTTGTTAAGGATAAAGCATGTCTGTTGAAAATGATTGACTTCTTTGAGAAGGTCACCAAGGCCATGGAAGAGGAAAAGACTGCACACACCACCTACCTTGACCTGACCAAGGCATTTGACACAATCCCCAACTCAGGTATTATACAGAAACTCTCTCAACTGAGCATAAACCCATAGTTACTAGGTAGATGGCCAACTGGCTCGCCAACAGGGCACATACTGCCAAAGTAGGCGAATCCCCCTCTAACAAAAGGTCAGTCAACAGTGGTTTACCACAGGCCCTCTCCTATTTGGAATATATTTCTCAGAAGTCAAGGCAAAAGTAGATGGCCTTTAGCTGACCAAGTTCGTGGATGATTGCAAATTAAGAGCAATCATCAAATCCCCAAACAAAACTGGTATACTGCAGAAAGGCTTAACACAGATTAACAATTAGTTCCAAAGCCATGGATTCAAACTAAATGAAAAAAATCCATAATTATGCTATAGGAAAAGGAAATACCCCAGCTAATTATAATACAGACACTCCCCCCACCAAGATTGTATCCAGTGGTATGTGATCTGACACAGGCTGACAGTAATCTGAACTTCAACCTTCATGTGTGGTGAGGAAGTCTTTTTATGTGGCACAACTCATAAGTAAGGGCACAGCTTCAGGATCAAAAGATGTTATAATTCCATTGTACTATTCCCTCATCAGACCAATAAATTAATACAATGCACCCTTTTTCATGTACTTCACCAGACATTTGCAACAGGTGGGGTGACCCCAGAGGTTTCTCACCAGAAAGATACAGGCTATTAAAGATAAATCCTGTGCTGAAAGATTGAAATCCTTGTCACCGTACTCTGCCTCATACAGACTACTTAGGAGTAATCTGTCTCTGGGTTACAAGGCCGTTTCTGACCCAGCCCTAATGGAAATGCTGCACATTCATAAATCTAACTGCATGAGGGTTACTCACTCAAAACACCTTAACCTAGCCTCTGACCTGAATAAATCATGTTGGAGAGATAGGTACGTGTCTCAGAAGTTATCTCTTCTCTGGAACAGGCTTCCCATTCACGTAAGTCAAAGCCCTTCCCTAACCCTTTAGAAGTGCAGTCTAGATCAATGGATGGGTATTTGTAAATTTACTCACGGGGTGGCACCCTTGTCCCTTGTGGACAGAGTCAGTTGGTATTAGATAACATAGCATATCTTTGTCAAATTACTTCATCTAGCAATTAGTAAATTGGAGAGACTTGGGATAAACATGCCTAGATGTAAGGGCTTTTGGGCTGTTAGCCTAGTAATCACCTATGAAGCTGTGAATCTATGAAATAAAGTTCAAGAATTTTTCAAGTAAATATACAAATAATAAAAGTTTAAACTAACAAATAAATAAAACATTAAAAAAGTGATAAAAATAATCGGAAAAATATCTATAACATATAAATTAAAACTATTTTGTCACGGGAAAAAGCATCCTGTTCCTTACTGTTTCTGATATTTTAGTTCAATATGTACTATTTAGAATTCTTACTGACAGCAGATTTGTTCCAGCAGTATCTCCCAGCAGTAACAGTTAACTGATTAGGGTAAATTAACAGTATTTCTCTTTATAAGTTCCCAAACAGGATTTTGTGTGGATGTCGTGAATTCAAAAATCACCTTTCACATTTTGACAATTATATATCCAAGAGGGAAAGTATGATCCAGCAAACCAGAATCTATATAAGGAATTGATCATGTTACCTGGTACAACAACCCCAAACAGACAGTTATGCATTACGGCATGCATTTGCACAATTAAGGCAGATGCAAGTGTTAGATTTTATTAATATTAGTCTGAAATTAATTATGTTGTAAATATGCTGAAAGAAAAGGCTTGCTTAAATGCAGAAACAGAGTTTAGTAATATGTGATCAGCAGTCATACTAAATGACCATGGCTTGGAAAAGGAATCTGCTGAATGAACATTTTTCCCTTACAGACTTAAAAACAGGATGTATGCAAGAGCAAAAATACAAAATCTGCTTTTAAAGAATGGACATTTTTCCCTTACGGACTTAAAAACAGGATGTATGCAAGAGCAAAAATGCAAAATCTGCTTTTAAAGAACACTGACATGTTTTTCTGCATATAAAAAATGGACACGATATGTTTCCTAAAATAACAGGATGGACACAATATGTTTCCTAAAACAACAGGATATGTTTATGACACTGTGACAATGTGTTTTCTCAAAAATATGTTTTTCTGCATGGAAAACAGGATATGCTTATCAGCATTGGCACAAGAACATATGTTCTTATACACAGATCCAAATAAAATACAGAACAATGTGTTTCCTCAAAAATATGTTTTTTTGCATGAACAACCGGACACTGTTACAGGATATTCACACTGTCAGAAAAGCTGGTCTCTTACAAGACATTGTTAAACAAGGAAGCTTAGTATTGTTTCTACAGGATAAGCAATTCTCCAAAATAGAATACCAAGAGGACTAAAACTGTATATAAAGAGCTGTATAAATCCAGTTATGTTAGAGGTATGGTAGGGACTCATTTGTCCTAAGGTAAATGTTATATCTCTCACATCATCTGTACTATAGGAGAAGTAAAGTTGGAACAGTATTTTAAGCTGCAACGTTTGTCCAGTTTGATTTATTATAAAAGTTATTGGTTACTGCTCTTAAAGACAAGTGTTGCAAAGTATATTCTCTCATCAGTGTATATTCTGCAAGTTTCTGTATGCAACAGACTGTGAATGCAAATATAACCAGACTTTGAATTTTAGCAGAATCCAGCCAGCAAGACTGAGTGTCTTAAGAACACTTCAAATCCATCCCACAGCAAGTAAGCTCCAGCAAGCAGCAGCAAGCAATAAGCGCCATGTAATTTTTTCAATGGCAAGCTAGCCTGCATTTGAACCTACAATCTGCATTCAAACACAGGAGGAGTGATGGTAAGCCCTGCAGAGGGTCACTTCAGTCAAATTGCAGTAACTAACATTTGTACATATGTGTAAATCCTAAACAGAAGTATTCCAGTTTATGCAGCTTGCAGTAGTACAGTTTTTTAGACGTCTACATCCGGAGTGAGACTGAAGTTCCAGTCGCAGTGCCATAACTTCGCTAAGAAAAGGGGAATATCCACTAGCACAGCAGTCCGCTGCCTGTTGTGCTTTCCCAGCTTCTCAAGTGACTCTGAAAAATTTCTAGCCATCAGCAACAACAGCCTGATCACCTGTTTTCTTGCTAACTGGTAAGACTTTTTTCTGTGTCACATATTTAGTGTGGATGATGTTAACAGTTTGTATATTCTTAAGATAGTTTGTATATTCTTACATAGTTTGTATATTCATACATAGTTTGTATATTCTTAGACAGTTTGTATATTATGTGTATATTATTAGACAGTATGGATATTATTTATAATTCATGCAGGAGTAAACCAAACTTTAGTAAATTGCAATGTTGGTATACACAGCACATTAGTAAATGTAAAACCTTATTAGGGCAGGTTGATAGTAAGGCATTATGCAAATGTATTACAATATTTGACTGGTATCTCAAAGAAAACCATGTGGAATATAACAAATGTTTATTGTGTGCTTCAACAAAAACTGCATTTTGTGTATTATGCCATAAAAACGTATTGCATCATATTGCTAAAAAATAGACTGTAAAGACAGATCTGTTCATGATAAAGAATTAACTAAGGGTAAAGTGTTTCTATTATATTCAGATGTTGAACAGTTATGTCCTGTCACCACATGTGAGTCAAATCAGTTACTGATAGAACCCCTAGTACATTTTGTTACAAAGGAATGTAGTAAACTTCTAAAAGACAGACACAATGAGTTCAGGAAGCTTAGACAAGTTATACATACATCTTTTCAAAAGGGCATAGGAGTTTCAAATTCAGCAGAACAGCTTACTAAAGAATGTCAGAAAGACCATGCAACATTACAGAAAATTCAACAGCAGTTGCAGGATAAAGGAAATAAATTAGCTGAACTGACAGAGACTGGGAACTTCCTGCATACACAGCTAATCTGTGCAAAATAAATATATTTTATAATATGTTTATGTTTTGAAAATGGTTAAACATACATGGTAGGATGATAGAGACAAATCATTTTTTAAATGTTTTACTTTCATTCAATTAAAGCAAGGCATCTATCAGTACTACAGTAAAGTAAAGCATATGAATGCCATTCTTAGCACAGTCAAAAGGTAAACAAAACTGTACTAGTGTATAAAAATTAAATGAAAATAGTTAATAAGAATAAAGATTTAAAGTCACAAGACTGACATGCTTGTATAAAGATATACAGATACAAGACAGACATGCATGTGTGTTCTTTTCATCTAGAGTACATTTGTTTACAATGCACAAAAGCAAAAAGCAGACAACAGCAAATATAAATAAACATATGTTATAATTGTATAGTAACACCAAACAGTTAAAGTTCTGAATTTTAAAAAGAAAATCACAGATGGTATTTGTCAAACAGTTTTTGTAAAATTAATGGCAGGACAGTTAAATAGTTAAATAGATAAATAAATAAAAAATACTGAAATCCATGTAAGATAATTGTAAAATAATGTCTATTTATGTTGTATAAATGCATAGTTATGCAAATCACAATCACATTAAAGGAAAAATGCCAAAAGAATTAACTATAGTTTACAGAGTATGAAATGTGAGTTCAGACCTTCCTAGACGGAATGAATAGTTACAGGAAATGCTGGAAAGATAAGATAAACAACAAGACTGATTGCCAGACAAGTAGCTTGAGTTTTTCTAAAGCATCATTGTTATTAAAACATACTTGTTAAAATGTTTACAAGCAACACTATTTAGTAATTGTAATAAAATGTCACAATTGTGCATAAATGTCACTTATAATCTGTTTGCAAGTAAATGTTAAAAGGACAAAAAAAACCTCAGTTGCATCAAGTACAGCCAGCAAATGGGCTATAGTGTATATACAGTTCAAATCAATTGTGCAGGAGGGTGTAAATACCTACTAGAGGTAATATACAGTGAAAGCTTTATTTAGTAACCTATTAAAATAAATGTATAACCATAGTGTTAGGCTGACATACATTATATTCTCACAGCATAAAGCAGGTAAACAGTGCTGAAGTACTACAGGTGGAGGGGCACTTTCTCAGTTTTACACTGACTGTATAAGCAGTAGTGCACAAGGGTCTGAAATAAAGCTACAGAAAAAATAAACAACAAGAGTCTGAAATAAAGCTACAGAAAAAATAAACAACAAGGGTCTGAAATAAAGCTACAGAAAAAAATAAACAACAAGGGTCTAAAATAAAGCTAGAGGAAAGAATATCTCATTCCTTCTTGACAATACTCTTTTATGGGGGGGGGGACAGGTATTAGTGTATTAGAAATACTGGTAAACTGGATTAAACCTGACAGGATAAGATATTTTACAAGTTGTTAATAGCTATCATAATGGTTATTATTGTATTGTTTAGTATTAAATTGTATTTACAACCTGTTAAATTGTAAAGCTATACAAGAAATGGTTTAAAAAACAAGAGATGATTTAAAATTGCTTTATTAAAGCTATACAAGAGAGAATAAAGATATGCAAAATGCATAAATGTTTCTAATAGCAAGAATGGTCACTATTTTTAATATGTTTTTGGCAAAACAATGTTGGTATAAAAAGCATGAATATTTTTAATAATTGTTAAGTATGTAGTTTAAAATAGGACATATGGATATGGTATCAATTCCACTAGATATTTCTAAAGAGACATAAAAATTTTCCAAGATTTTGCTCAATATTAATGTTATTAAATTTGTAAGATTAGACTAAATGTACTTTATAGTCTTTGTATGTACAAATGCAGAAAAATTCAGTACAAATGAAATTAATGTCTAGTAATGAATATGTGTGAAAAAAAAAAACATATTTAAAGAAAACAATGGGTCTAGGGTACCTACTAGATTAAAATGCATAAATAGCAAACAGTCTGTGTAAATACATACTGTACAGGATACATTGTAATAAGTTCAAAAGTAAGTTGTCAAGTTGTAATATCACTGGTTTTACCCCAGTAGAATAATTGCTTTCAAATAGTTATTATCTAAGCCCAGTTCAGTATTTTACCAATATGTTAATGAGCAGTTCGAAGACATGATCACAATGTTATGGTTAAAATGACATTGAAACTGTATATTTTCAGAAGTGTATAAATGCTTGCAGAAGCACATGGTTCTAATCTCTTATAGTTAATTCAACAGTTGCAAAGAGTTAATGAAACAGTTCTATTTCATAAATGAAATTCTATGATTGCAAAGAATAAATTGATCAAGTTAAACTAAAGCAGACACAGCTCATAATTGATAAAATATTTTCATAGAATGGTCTTCAAAAGAAAAAGTTTTAAATACATTCAGTTTTTGTAGTAATACTTAATATCATTGTATTAACTATGTAAAATTGCATTTTGATTTGTTGTATCAAATTAAAGGTTTGTTCCTTGTGTTTTCTATATAAGATGTTTTGAGTATGTTTAAAAACAGAGGGAATTGTTAGATTTTATTAATATTAGTCTGAAATTAATTATGTTGTAAATATGCTGAAAGAAAAGGCTTGCTTAAATGTAGAAACAGAGTTTAGTAATATGTGATCAGCAGTCATACTAAATGACCATGGCTTGGAAAAGGAATCTGCTGAATGAACATTTTTCCCTTACAGACTTAAAAACAGGATGTATGCAAGAGCAAAAATACAAAATCTGCTTTTAAAGAATGGACATTTTTCCCTTACAGACTTAAAAACAGGATGTATGCAAGAGCAAAAATGCAAAATCTGCTTTTAAAGAACACTGACATGTTTTTCTGCATATAAAAAATGGACACAATATGTTTCCTAAAATAACAGGATGGACACAATATGTTTCCTAAAACAACAGGATATGTTTATGACACTGTGACAATGTGTTTTCTCAAAAATATGTTTTTCTGCATGGAAAACAGGATATGCTTATCAGCATTGGCACAAGAACATATGTTCTTATACACAGATCCAAACAGAATACAGAACAATGTGTTTTCTCAAAAATATGTTTTTTTTTTTTTTGCATGAACAACCGGACACTGTTACAGGATATTCACACTGTCAGAAAAGCTGGTCTCTTACAAGACATTGTTAAACAAGGAAACTTAGTATTGTTTCTACAGGATAAGCAATTCTCCAAAATAGAATACCAAGAGGACTAAAACTGTATATCAAGAGCTGTATAAATCCAGTTATGTTAGAGGTATGGTAGGGACTCATTTGTCCTAAGGTAAATGTTATATCTCTCACATCATCTGTACTATAGGAGAAGTAAAGTTGGAACAGTATTTTAAGCTGCAACGTTTGTCCAGTTTGATTTATTATAAAAGTTATTGGTTACTGCTCTTAAAGACAAGTGCTGCAAAGTATATTCTCTCATCAGTGTATATTCCGCAAGTTTCTGTATGCAACAGACTGTGAATGCAAATATAACCAGACTTTGAATTTTAGCAGAATCCAGCCAGCAAGACTGAGTGTCTTAAGAACACTTCAAATCCATCACACCAAGCAGTAAGCAGCTCCATGTAATTTTTTCAGCAAGGTTTAGTTAAACTCAATACATTTGTTTCTACTGGTCTATATTAGATGAACAAACGATTAAAATGTTGAGTACAATATACTCGATACACTTGAATAAAACATTCATCTAATCAGAAGCTGAAAATGCCAAAAATAGGAGTTTCAAAAAGTTTTACTTGGCCATGTCACTGAATTTGACTTGTGATGTAAATACCCTAACTTGTCTCGAATGGCGAGGTAAGCAAATTCTTTCCTCATGAAGGAATGTGCTTTGCCATTACCAGGAAATTTACCTTTCCCCAATGTAGAGTGATCTTAGAGTTGGTATATTTACTTAGGGGGGTGTGGGGGGATGAAGCCCCCCACCTTCTCCTAAAAAGCGGAGGAGTGTATTTAGATTTGAAACATTTTAAATAATATGAGTGAGTAGGGGTGTACATATATTAGTAGTTTTTATATGTCTCCCATGTCAGTACAGGGAAGGTGCTGGCCAAACAAAATATTTTGATTACGTGATTTTCATCCAATTCAGTTTCCAGTTGGATGAGCGTTTGATTAAAGTGTGTCGAGCATGTTGTACTCGACATTTTAATAGTTCGTTCATTTAATATAGAGCCGTTTCTACAGTAGGAAATGTATATCATTTTACACATTTTGCTTTACATATTATACCTTATTAATAATGGCTAATGCAATATTTTCACTTTTATCTTTTAAGCAAGCATTGAAACACATATATTTTTTAATTTGATACAGATCCAATACAGCTAGTTTACTTTTTATGCAGCTTAACGTCTCACAGGCATAAACCCCTGACTATGGATTCAGTAACCCAGTTTGAATTATCTGAGCCAGGAACTAAAGAAACAAGCACAATAGAACACATAACTGACACTAACATAATCTGTTTTGAGTCAAGGTGCTGTCTAAGTACCAGACTGCAAAATACTACAAAACACAATAATACACTAGTAGATGGGAAGGATCACTTTAATGAAAAGATGTATAAAAAAGACAGCGTTTACGCCCCCACATTTTCTGGGAAATCATCAGAGTAATTCAATTCAAAGTATACAATACAATTTATACACATCAACCACTCAGTAGCAGCCAATCAAGTAACAACACTAATTGACAAAATTAGTCAATAAAACTGTTTTAAATACCAATTAATTTTTTTTAGCAATAAATATCTAAAAAGGTACATTAAATAAAAACAGTAATAATATAATACATGTTTGGCAACCTGAAAACATACTAAAAAGTACTTTTAAACATTTAATCCATTAAATTAGTCTTACTTGTAACTTTAATATACCTATAAGTGAACAGTGATCATTCATTTCTTGCTTTTCCATAGCGTTCAGCCTCAACAACCAGAGCATTTGTCTGTATTCCAGCAAACTCTCTCTGTTACCACCTCTGCCATTATATTCAGTTTTGTCAATAATAAAAAGCAGAAACCTTTTAAACTTATTGCAACCTTTAGAGTATCTATATAGAGCATTGTTAACCTTTTTATTTTTTAATGTCCTAACGTTCACCAATTTAGTCCTTCAGCCTCCTTATGGTTTTACCCGCATAGTATGCTTGGCATGTCATGCAAGTTGCCAGGTATTCAATAATTTTCATGTTGCAGTTGCAACATCCAGGGCAAATAATTGTACCATCATCATTTATAACTGTGAAATAGGGCACATCATTAATAAATTTACAAAGTTTGCAAGAACCACATTTATACATTTGTGAGTTACATACCCTGTCAATATGAGACTTGTGTTCTAGAAAACCCTTTAGTATGTTACCCCTAATGTAAACTTACTGTAGGGCTTCATCCAAATGTTCCTTTAATTTGGGGGGGGGGGTAAATACAATATTACAATCAGTTTTAAGAATTGTTGTAATGTTTGTCATATCATGGTTACAATGGATTACCATCACACCTTTTCTACCATGTTCCAATTTCATTCTGCATCCTTGAGCAGTACCCAACCTTTAAAATAGGTGCATATTATGTCATTCTGTTTATCTGTACTTCTTTTTTCAATTCATTCAGTAAATTTGCTGGGTAAACCCTTGTTTTAAACATATCTACTAAGTTGATTGAGCAACAGACTGTAAATCTATCATCTTCACTAACCAGTCTAGTCAGTCAGACCATTTGCCCCTTTACTACACTTTTTTTCTGGTAAAAGTGGTGAAAACTGTCAAACTGTAAAAATGAGTAAAAATATGTTCTCTTGCAGCAAATACTACATTCTAAGCAACCATTGACTGCATCCTTATTTAAATAAATACTCAATAGAATGGACATTCACCTTAAAGGTGAATTTTAAAAAGGAAGTAGTGTCGTTTAGATAATTAATAAATTTCAGCACATTGTGTTGGTCTCCTTCCACAAAACCAAAATGTCATCCAAAAATCTAAAATATGATATAATGTGGTCTATATATTGGGAAGAAAATACATACAATTTCTCCCATTTAGCCAGGACCAAGTTAGCATAGATGGATGTGCATCTGGCATGCATAGCAAAGCCAAATGTTTGCTTAAAGAATGTTCTATCAAATAACACAAAATTGTTGTTCAGTACCAAATCCATGATGCTCACCAACAGGTTCATCTTACTGTTGATAAACATTGGTCATGACTCAGAGTTTCATGAAAGTATTCCAAGCCTATTGTGTGAGGAATTACTTAAAATAAATTAATGACATCAACAGTAATAAAAATGTAATCCCTCTTGTAAGCCTTGGACCTAAGAGTATCTAATAAATGTCAAGAATCATGCAAAATGTATGGTTTGTTATTTGCAGTGTTCTTATAACAAAAGTCAATATATACAGCTAATAGTTCAGTATTTGAATCTTTTGCAGCTACAACTGGTCTCAAAGAGGGGGGGGATATTCATTCTTGTGAATTTTTGGGATGCCAAAAATAGCAGGTATGAAAGGTTTTTCCACTGTTAAATAATCTGTTTCTGTTTGGTTTATCACCTTTTGACTAAAATGTCAAAGAATAGGCAATCAGTTTTGGCACAGGCAATTTAATTTCATTCCTAGACACTCTAGAATAGGTGTCACACTCATTTAGACTATCAAACATTTTTGCTGCACAGTCTAGCTGGTTCATAATCACCACAATCCCCATTGTCTGGCTTCATAATTATGATATCCCTGTTGGAAATAAGTTGCTTTAAGCCAGTCCTTTCATTGGGCTGCAGATTATCAATAAATCTGTAATTCTTACCAATGTTTTACCTAAATTCACCTTCACAAATCTAGTCAAACTGGAATATTGGAGCATTGGAAGGAGAGATAATGTACTCTTTCTTTAAAAAAAAACAAATCCTGTCCACACTTGTTACCTTCAAAAACATTTGTCAAATTAAGCTGCTTAGTGTACAGCTTCAAAGAGGTTAACAGCTCTGCTATGTCAGTTTTGTAAGCTGACACAAAACTAATACCTCTTTTAAACAAGTAATAGAAGCCAGGGAAAAATAATAATCACTTAAATTGTAAACATTAAACTCCCTACAGTCAGTCGTTCACTCGCAGTGCCCACCACCTCTAAACTGCTCACTGTTCATGCTTCTGCTTCCTCTGTTTGTTCCTGCCATTCCGTTTCTGCCTCACTGGAGTTCTCAACACTCCCTGGTATCCCCAAGGTTGTTCATTCAAATAGGCCAACCTTTCCGAATGCCTTTAGGGAGGACTCTAAAAAAAATCATTGTACCCAAGTCAGTTTCATTAACTACTACCTAAGCAAAGTCAGTAGTGTGACATTGAGTGCTAAAAGTGAACAAGCCATTGATTGTTGAAGAACCGTTAAAGGTCCAACCATTTGTTGCTAATAAACCATCAGAAAATTTTGGTGTCAGATATGCAGGTTTCTCAGCATATTCCTGGTAGTCTCTCAACAGCTTACATTGTTTTCTCTCTAGATTATGCTTAACTAAATTGTCTAGGTCAACAAAAAGGTGCTTGTATCTTGTTTCATAAGAGGTAAACATTAAGTCATTAGTAATGCTGTCATTAAGTAAATGTCATTACAAAGTTTTTCTAACTTACATTTTTTGTCTCAAACCAATATTTTCATTAACTGTACTCCAATGAAATCAAATAAATCCACAAGCTCACTGTGCATCATTGATTCAGACTCCATACATAACAGATATTTCCACACCCATAGACCTCTGGGAAGTTTGTTGATTAGTATTGTTACTTGATTGGCTGTTGCTTAGTAGTTGATGTGTATAAATCGCATTGTATTCTTTGATTTGAATTACTCTGATGATACCCCGGAGAATGTGGGGGTGAAAGCACTAAGTCTTTTTTATATATCTTTTTACTAAAGTAGTCTTTCCTGCATACTAGTGCCTTATTGTGTTTTGTACTTGATTGGAGTGTCATTCCTTGGCACACTTGTCAGGTAGAAGTGGTAACCACACTGTAAAGTCTTTTTCTGATGGAGGCCAAGATGTCAATTGAGCAGTGACTGTGAACAAGGGATAGCACTTGATCTGTTAAAAAGAGCTGGGTGTTTGGAACCATGCAAATCTGGTATGGTAACCTGAGGTGTGGCAGAGTACTCCATAGTAAAAATACGTAGACGTAGAGTGACCATTGAGGATAATACCACATTAAAATGGCTCCAACTTGTATATCTGTCCTGCACTGCTAGTCATCTCAGCTACAGAGTTCCACCTACCTGATTCACCAATGGCAACTCCATTTCAGGAGAAAGACACATGTTTAGGCTGAAAGTAAAATGGAAATGGTGGCAACAAAAGCAGAAGATGGTTAACAGTATCACTGAGACAAACAAATGCATTAGACACACATTAAAAAAAAGAAAGATAATAATACAAATGAAACACTTAATGAAGCAATGACTATGTATTATTTCCTACAATTTTCTTGATTAGTTCCAGAGAACAAGGTAAGCCTAGAGCTGGAGGAATTATGTGAGTCAGCAGGCCTTTCTGTGACTTACAGTAACATACTTGCATTCCAGAGAGGTATCTTACAGAAGGATTCAACATTATCTTGGATGCTGTCCCACAGTTTTAGAACAAATGTATATCAAATTTAGTTGCGCTGTCTTTTGGATTTGGGGTGGGCTTAATGGTTAAGGTGTTTACTTCATAGACACACGATACAGAGTTTGATTCTTACCTTTGATCACTGTGTAATAGTCTGTAGACTAATTGCTTAATATTTTACTATGAATATATATATATATATATATATATATATATATATATATATATATATTACTATTATCAAAACAGGTGATTTCACCTTAATCTATGCCATGTATATATATATATATATATATATATATATATATCAGATGTTACACTAATAGGTCTCTTATTGCCACTGGCAGAGTTGGGTACAGCACAATGTGACCTGGATAGCTGCCTAGGACTTTGTTCTTGTAGTGGGCCCAGACAAACCTGATTATCTCTTGCTCTGTACAGTAACCCAACCTTTCTTCTGGTATAGACTGTCCTCATGTTGTTCTGAAGAGTATCCTTTCTGCTGATCTGGTCTATCTGAGACAGTTCTGTCAGCATCACAGCATCAGTCCATCAACCCACTCAAAAGTAGAAAATTTGAGTAAGCAGAATATTGGTTAACGCTTTGATTTGTTAAGCAGGTGGTCAGAAATCTGGTTGGATTTGCTGAGATGGAGATTTGCTCCTCAGAAGTATGCAGATTTTTTTGGTAGAAGTAGAAGGGAAATTATATGTGTGTGTGTGTGTGTCTGTGTGTGTGTGTGTGTGTGTGTGTGTGTGTGTGTGTGTGTGTGTGTGTGTGTGTGTGTGTGTGTGTGTGTGTATCTGTAAACATAAGCAGCTATTTAGTTTCTGCAACCCACAGTAGTCTTTGTATAAAGGAAGGAATTGATTGTAGCAAATAAGAACATCATATGATTTATCTTCTTTGGATATAATGGTTTATTTCCTTGTTTCCTTGACTATTGACAATGTGTTTGGCTGTGAATAAACTGGCAGAATGTAGTCTACAAGTTTAATGTTAATATTTTAAATATGAAAACATTTAATTGCATGTGCAGAGGAGTGAAATGCAGTGTGTTTAACTACAAGAGTCTGTATGGTACTTCTTGCAGATGAATAAGGCTATCAGCTGCTTTTGTAGAGCAGAGTTTGATTTCCTCCACATTCATTTGTCTACTGTGTGATTCTGACACTTCATCAAACAGTGCTCCTAGGCTTCCCCTTAAAGGGACACTTGTGCCAAGCTATTAGTAAAGGCATTGCACATTTGTCTTTTGAACCCGTGCCCTTACATAGACAATACTTAATGTTTCACTACTTGCTGTTTGACTGTGAGTCCCTGTACTTCTTGCAGTTTAATGGATTGCAAGATGCATTTTCAAGTAACATGAGCGAGTTTCAATAGAAATTGGCTCATGCTAAGTCTGTTT
>NC_056725.1:1821118654-1821149779 GCF_019279795.1 Protopterus annectens
ATTCTTTCTACAAAGAACTAGAGAACAATTTATATAAACTGTTTCGTTTAACCTGGCAACGTAGACACCTTGAAGCATGTCTACACTTCAAGGTGGTCCCACGAGGCATGAGGGTTTTATGTATGCCCTCTTACGGGAATAGTCATACGGAGCTACTTAAGAGTTGGCAAAAGTTAAATTTGGATCTCAGTTTCAGTTACATAAAACTTTTTATTGACTATTTTTTACCGATAGAGAATGAACTATCGGTTAAAACTGATACACTTTATAAAGATATAGCAACCAGGTTTAAAGGGGATATGTTTTGTAACAGACTAGACAATCTCCTTTGCCAGGTTGATGCTTATGGAGAAAGACTTCAACAGATTAAGCTCCGCAAGCTCCAGAGAGACCATCGAGACTTTACGAATGGCCAAGTGTTCGTTTGGCCTAAGAACACACAGAGTCAGGGGACTCACAGGGCAGAAACAGTGTCTCTCAGTAACTTAGAGAGAGGCCTTCCATCAGCTACACAAGACATTCCCCCTTTAACTGACACTTCCGCATTGAGCAACGCAATACCGGCATCCTCTGGAAGTTTGAGGTTTGCGACGCCTGAGAATATGGATACTCCTCCACCTAACCAAATGGCTCTAAACCAACATTACGCTTTGGGAGTGAAACCGAAGACTCAACAGACCAACATTGATTCTTTTTTACTGTTACTGGTACGTCTTTGAAGAAATTTGAGAGGAAGATCGCTGAGCCGAGGAAGAGGCAAGAGAAAATTTTCAGGGGAACCATACATCAAGAAAGGCCAACTGAGGGACTGAATAACCTAGTTTTTAATTTATCGGAACTATCGCTCTCAGACATGGACTACAGTATACTCAATAAGGGCTTGTCATTCATACCTGCACAGGTTAGCAACATCTCAGATGTTTTGATTGATTTGAGAGCGTTTGCTCGTAATTTAGCACTCAAACTGTTTTTTAAGAAGGGCCAGCCTAATGCCAACAATGATGTTGAACAAAACTGTTTCAAAAGGAAGAGTGTTTTCACACCTGCTATGCATCCTTATATTGAATGTTTTATTAAGACCTGTGAAATGGATTTGTATAGATATTATGCTAATTGTAGTAATTGTTCTCCTTCTGCTTTTTTCAATATTAGTAAAGAAGAATGGGCATCTATTAATTCATTAGTTAGGGATATTGAGGTCACCATTAGGCCAGCAGACAAGGGAGGTGGTTTAGTACTGATGAATACTAAGGATTATGTTATGCATATGAATTTACTGCTACAAGATAATGTCACATATAAATTGATAGATTTGAAAACAGTTGAAAAAATGATATATCAAGTACATCAGGAACTACATGACCTGATGATGTGCAGGCAAATTAATCATGAATTTTACTTATTTTTACTTATTGAACATCCCACAATACCGTACATTAAAGGTCTCCCTAAAATGCATAAGGGCATTCTACCTCCACCTCTTCGACCTATAGTTGTAGACAACAATTGGGTTACTGAGAATATATCCATCTTTAATGAAAAAAGATTGAGACCACTTGTTTCTAATATATCTACTATACTTAGGGATTCTTATCAGCTTTTAGAAAATATAAAAAAATTAAGTTGTGTCATATCTGAATCTCATTTATTAGTTACCCTAGATGTGAAGAATCTCTTCACTGCCATTCCCAACTCTTATGGGCTGGATGCCATTAGGACCTTGCTGAATAATAGTCAGAAATATAGTAATAATGAGCAGATTTTATTGAATGCTCTGCTTGAATTGGTATTGACTAATAATGTTTTAACATTTAATGATTCCTTCTATATTCAACAGTGGGGGGTTGCCATGGGCACTCCCTGCGCGAACACCTACGCAAATTTAGCAGTGTATAATTGGGAGGTCTCATTTTTATTTCCTCATCAAGCCTACAGCAAAGTCCTTCTATATAGGAGGTTTGTTGATGATATACTACTGGTGTGGGATTGTACTGTTGAAGAGTTAAAACATTTTATATCTGAGTTAGAGAATACTACAGATTTCCTAAGATTCTCTATTGAATATTCAGTAACTAATGTAAACTTTTTAGATCTGAATATTAAAAAGGATGGGAAAGGTGGGCTTACAATGTCCCTGTTTAGGAAACCATGCTGGAAGAATTCCATGCTACAATACAACAGCATGCACCCCAGATTTATATTCAGGAACATAGTAAAAAGGCAATACATGAGGGTTAATAGACTTTGCCAGGAAATAGATGAACAAAATAAGGAATTTAATATATTAGAGAAATTGTTTCTAGACAGGGGCTATGATCCAGAGATGGTAGGTAGGATAAAAGACACCTTTTTGAACTTGAATAGTACCTTTGAGACTAAATATACCCATCCAATATCCTTCAAGCACACTCACACCAGGTATGATGTATCCAGAGTTTGCTTCCAAACCAGTTTCACCAGTGATAATAAACATATAATAAATATCATTATGAAGAACTGGCACATTTTGACTATAGACAAAGAGATTAAACATTTGGTAGGTACAAGACCAACTTTTATATATAAAAATATGAAGAATCTAAGAGGATGTTATGTATTGAAAAAAAGATAGTACTTCCAACTGGAGTAAATGTGAATAAAAGCAGACCTGGGACCCATGCTTGTGGGAGATGTAATTCTTGCTACTGGATATCTAAAGAGATAATTTTTATACACCCTGAGCTACCTTATAGGTTTGAACCCAGATTTTCAGCTACCTGTGAAGATAAAAATGTGATATACCTTGCTAATTGTGAGTCATGCACAGTATTCTATATAGGCATGACCACGAGACGCTTAAGAGATAGAATACAAGAACATCTCTATGCCATCAAAAAGGTAGATCTAAAAAATGCCCTAGCCAAACATTCCTCAGAAAATCCTGACCACAAGTTTAGTTTCAGGATATTACAAAAAAGGAATTCAAATATAAGAAAGGGGGACCACGTTAATGATTTAGAAAATTTGGAGCTTAGTTGGATATTGAAACTTAAGGCTCAATATCATCCAGGACTAAATGCATATGTTAGCATCAGATCATTCCTAAAGAAACGCAAGTATAAATAAATAATCAAATATCAATACATATGATTAATATAATATAATTTTGTATTTATATGTTATTTGATTGTATATATATTATTTGATTGTATGTATATATATATATATATATATATATATATATATATATATATATATATATATATATTTATAATACACATATATATTTTCATATATTTATACATAGATTATATATATATTATGTTTTTACCAACATGATCTAGTATCATGTTGGATTAGGTGAGGCAAGGTTGATATACTGATTCATTTATTTATTTATATTTATTTGTATATATGGATTTTATGATTGGTGTTCTGTTTACACTCACTATCCAAACACATTTGTTTTCTTCCCCCCCTCCCCCTCTCTCCTTCCTCCCCTCCCCTCCCTTTTTGTTTCTTTTCTGTTCATTTTTGTTTTGTTTTTTCATCATAAGTTAGAACAACGATTTTGATGGGTTTTCACCCTTTAGATACTCATGCTTATATTCAATACATATGTGATGTTGCCATGGACTTTAAACATTTAGAGATATTGGTTTATAAGCAATGAAAACTATAATAGCAAGATATGATTCGCATGCTTTAAAGTTGTTTTAAATCAGTGCTATATATTTTCTGTCACAATATTATTTTAAATGCTATATATTGCTTATTGGGATTTAGGTCTCTTCAGCTAAATGGTATTATATACATATAAAAATTTTTTTCTAGCTACTGAATAAAGTTCTGGGATGCCCATTCAATTGAAGGATCCAGCTTCACATAATGAATTAGTTATTTTTTTAATTATTTAATTATTTAATTGTCTATTTAATTATTTGATTTTAACCAATGATTGTTTTAAATTAATTCAATCTGTATAAAAAGACATCAGAGATTCTGTATGACAAATCTGAAGAAGCGTGCCTTTTGGATGCACGTGAAAGCGCGCATTTCCTTTTAAATAAAGAATTGGACTTCATTTGTGGTGGTTTGACTCCCATTTCTTCCATTGTGAACTTGTCTTTTCTGTTTTGGAGTCACCTTTGGGAGACATGTTTGCCTTTTTCATCACTTTTATACCTTACCTTTAGGAATTATATTGTCTTTTAAGTCCTGAAGCAACAAGTTTGGTAAAGAAAGGAGCTACTTTGCACTTGAGAGTAGTATTACACTAGTTTAGTAGATTTAATCAAAAGTTTACTTGACTGAAGCCATTTAAAGAGGGCAAACAATTTTGTAGGTTGGCAAGAGTTCTTGAAGTGCTTTGCTGATGTCCATCATCAGAATATCAGCTTGCATACATTATGATGTTTTATTTTCAAAGAACCATGGTCAGAACAGTAAAGAGCCTAAAACAGAACCTTGTAGAGCATCAATATTAACCATCATGGTATCAGAGAAAATATGAAGGTTCTGGCTTTCAAATAAGTTATGGACGAAATTATTGTACAATCCTCAAAGTTGTGTTTTTAGGTTTGTATAGGAGATAGTTGGAGTTAACTGACCAATAATAGCAGATATGCTTGTACTAAACAATACTTTTATGTATATCTGTGAGGATGGGGTCTTAGTCATCTGCTCCCTCAATCCTTGTCAATGCTGATCCTAGTCTGTTGAAACTCTATAATGCAAAGTGTTCAATAATTATTTTCCTTTATTACAAAGCTTATTTATATTTGGGTTTTACCACCGGGTTTATTGATTAATTTGATGTATTTATTTCTGAGAGGGACAGTTGCATCTCTGCATCTATTTACATGTGCACAAAGTTTAGCAGTAAAGGATTTTGCATAAGTGGGGAGTCCTCACACTGGAAGAGGCTTTTGGATTTAGCCCAGTCATTACCCAGGTTTAGTAGATTAGCCTTCATATAATCTCTAAATACTAAGCTATTGGAAGACACATCAAGTTTATACCTTATGGTGAACGTGATTGCTTACAGTCTGATTTGACCAGGGTCATGACGTTACAACTGGTGGGGTATAAGCTGCTTCATATTAGTAAGGACCAAATCCAGGATTTTATTGCCCTTGGTTGTGATGTGGACTAATCAGTCCATGGAGATTGTATTGATGAAGTCCAAAAATATCTTCGAATAAATTTATGAGGATGTCTAAGTTTCTCAGTTTATTGAGGGATGGTTGAAGTCTAATAGAAGAATAGTGCATGGCTTAATATATAGGGACTCCATACTATTTGGGTAGGTGGTATGGGCCAAGTGGAACATAGAGGGGATCCTATAGTTAGCTATGATATAATAAGGGGTTTTGTTAATAGTAGGTTGGATGTGGATGTGTTCCAGGTTATTATCTTGTCTAATTGTCCGCAGATGAAGAATTTTTTTAAATATTGTGGCACCACCACCTTTAGGACCTTTATCTAATATGGTGGACCAGAATTTGTGATAGGCATTGAAATACTGCACTGATGGAGCACTTTCAGTGGTCTTTAACCAGATCTCATCATCTCAGTGATGACGCATATATCAATATTTTCCAGGGTAAGGAGTACTTGTAGGGAATACAGTTTTTTTTTTTTTTTGTTAAAGTTCCTAGTGTTGAGCAGCAATAACTTAATGTTATCTGGATTCTATTAATTTATGCTGGAAACTTTAAAAAACTGACAAAACCTAAAAAAGCAAAATGGGGCGGGCAGAACTTTAGCTATTATACAATAGACTTGGGACAGAGGTATGGACTATGCTTTGCAAAGCAGTTGGAGCCATCACCATCTCTTCTTAGGCTTATACGACCTTTGAATTACACCACATGCTAAGCCACTTGTTGAAATCAATAATCATTTGTTTGTATTGCAACATCATTCTTGGTGATGGTAAAATGCTGCATAACAAGATAGGTTCATAACAGCCTCAGACACATATTCTGAGAGTTCAGTCAGATCACAGGGCACAACCATGAAACAACTGGGGTGCCAGCTATTAGTCAGTAAACATGCTTATACAGAGAAAAGAAAGACAATGGCAGGGCAGCAAGTGTCTTTAAAAACACCAATGCAACCCTATCTATGCTGATGAAAGGAGAGTCAGCAGTGGCAAGGATGAGGGAAGAGATGACCAACACCCCCTTCTTTTAGATGTACACCAAAGTACTGCTTAGTACAAGACAAGCTGTTATTTCTGGTCCATATGAATGCTTCCAGACAATCATTAAATCTACAATATTATACACAAAAATGCACATGCACAAAACAGGCCATGCCATGATCAAACCAGTGCAGTATGTGCTGTGCACTGTAAGATCTATCTGTTGACTGTCCTTATTAGCACACAGGAACATAAGTCCCAATGTGATATGTGATCCAGGCACCATCATTTGCACAGGTGTTAAAGAACATACCTCACAATACTTAGGAACATATGCACTATGAAGGGGTATAACAGACACATACAAGAGTTTTGGCATGTGCCATCTCTACACTGGAGCAGTACCATCCATTGTGTATTCAGTAAGGCCTGTTACAGAATTGCAAGTCTAATCATATTATAAATACCCACTCAAGGGATCTCAGTTTTTTTTTTAAAAGTCTAAAAAAAAATCTATCTGTCAATATGCCAAAAATGCCCTTGCTAAACTAAATAAGGAGCAACGGACCCTGATCAAATCAAAGAAAGTCAAATATGAGGTAAAAATAGCACACCCAGGTGAAGGATAACTACAAATCCTTCTTTAATTATGTTAAACATATCAAAACCTGTGCAGAGTTGATTCTAAATGATATCACATACTCAGACCCAGAGGACATAGCCAATCTACTACTGGACAAATTCAGCTCAAACTTCCCCCCATCTCCTCCCAACATTCTTAAATCACATACCCACAAGTATGCCTCCCACTCAAATCTCACAAGAACAAGTTATCAAGATACTATCTAAGGCCAAGAGGAGTGCATCTATGGGCCAGTTAAAATATCAGGCTACCTACAGGTCAGCCTGAAATATGAAATGTCTGATCCCCTATAGAAGCTATTTAATACAGGTTTTGTGCAGGATTAATGGAGGAGAGCAACAGTCATTCCTTTGCACAAGGGTGGGGCATTAACAGACATGGGAAATTATAGACCCATATACCTGACCAGTCTGATCTGTAAGGCTATGGAAAGGATCATTGCGGTATTAACATATAAGGCTATAGGTAAGCTACAGACTACTAATCCAACCCAGTTCAGATTCATCAAGAGCAAGTCTTGCCTACTTTATCTGGTTGTCTTATTAAAAAAAGTTGCTGAAGGAATTGCTGAGGGCAAAACAATGCACATCATATATCTAGACCTTGCAAGGGCATTCACCACCATCCCATACTTAGGTATCATAGATAAAAATCTCCTAGTTAAATGGCAACCCCCATGTATCTAACTTGGTAGCAAATTTTCTTACAATTAGAACTCAGAAAGTTAGGGTGAGAAGCTGTAGCTCCTCCAAAAGACCTTTCCCTAGAAGTGTACAGCAGGGATTAGTCCTTGGGCCACTCCTCTTTGGCATTTACTTCTGAAAGATCAAAGCTACTGTTAAGGGTTTATGGTTGACTGAGTTTGCAGATGCAAACGTGGTGTCATTATCACCTTTCCAGAGGACTCCAAGGTCCTCCAAGGTGGCTTGTCCAAAACAAATAACTGCTGTCAAAACCATGGTCTAAAATAAATGCCAAGAAGTGAATAATCATATGCTTTGGCAAGCATGACTCCCCTTGTAATCATCACATTGACAACACACCTTGAAAATTGATCCTGTAGTCAGGGATCTGGGAACCTATGTCAACGATGAAGTGTCCTTTGATCAGCATATGTTCACTATTGTAAGGAAGTCCTTTTTCATTGCCCAGATTATATCTAAAGACATTGCAGCCAAATCTAAGGATGTAATTGTTCCACTGTACTTGGCCAATCACTGAGAATAATGCTTCTTTCAGTATGTACCTCTCCAAACACATCACAGATGGAATGACCACTGTACTTTCTCCCTAAAAATATCAAAGGCCTAAATCATAAAAGCTATCCAGACTATTTCAAAGCCTTGTCCTTCTTTTCAGTATCATGTAGGTTACTGAGGAGGTGACCACTACTTTGCATATAGAGCTTCAACAGACACTATTCTGTTGAACCTATTATGCATTCCCAAGTGCAGTGGCATCATAAACATTCCCTGAAGGGATCTCAATCTCTTTCATAAGATAAACAGAATATGCTGGAGGGACAGGCTTGTATAACAGAGAATAAATACCATTTCTATGGAACTATCTTCCATTCCATTGAAGTAAACTACTTATCTTACTCTATTCATATGTAATTTGGACAAATGGATGTTTAACCACAAATTCATCTCTGGTTTAGCATTTGTGTTTCTCATGGGTAGAGTAAACATAAATGTCTCAACATATGCTTGTTCAACCTATCTCTTCTTTATTTGTACACAAAAAATAATGGATAAAAACTACCGCAGGAATGCAACGGTAAGCTTCTTATGATCCACTCAGATTAATAGCCTAATAAGTATTGATGAATCTATGAACTTAAATGCTGTTGTATGACAAAACAGTTATACTAAAATATTTTTGAACAATTTTCTAGTTGACTTTCCCATAAAACAATCTCAAGGCACATAAGATGCAAAATAAACTATATCCTAGTGCTACATGTTTATTTTCCCTAGACTTCAGAAGTATTTTTTTTTATTGATAACTGAAAAAAGGGTAAACTATTAATAAATCTCTGCTGGGAACATGCACATCAGGGAAAGGCACCCTTTTTCTCCCAGTGTTAATCATTCCTTTCTTTGTCTCCAAATATTCCAAATAAAACTTGACCAAATTATTTCTTCTTTAAATAAAAAAATAAAAACAAAAAAAAAACAGATGCCTTGGGTTTCATTAACCATTGTGTATTCTTTGCACTAAGGCTACATAATTTACCTGTGTTAGTGTGATGAGCAGCTGTGCTAATCAAATATGCATACTGCTCATCGCACCAACACATTTGCAAGTACCTTTTTGTGCCTAGCAATAGTGTTTACAGTCATGGAAAACCACTTGTAAACACAAGCCCAGTATGTAAACAAAACGGCTTGCATATAGGCAATGTTCACATATGAGCATGCGCTGTAGCCCAGGAAAGAATACAGAAGGAGGGAAAGTAAAATGGAGGAATTGTACACAAAATTGTGTTATACTGCAAGGTTAATTAACACTGAAGGAAAAATATTTATGGTGTACCCATATATCACAAGCAAATGTGAAGAAGTATATAACAAGCAATTCTGGCATAAATCCTGCAATACTGATGCAGTGATATTTAATGTCAGTAATAATCCCAGAGTTATGCACATAAATAAAAAACAAATGTGCTAATAAAGGATGTGATAGGGATATAAAGCTGTAGTATAACAAAGGAGAGTGAAGATGTGACATACATACATGTTAATTAAATGCTGAGTTGAAATACCAGTTAGCAAGGATAGAATATAAATCATGGGATGAATGCATACACTGTGGTAATTGCATATGATATGTATTTACAAGGAGTTCATGCATGCAAGTTGACACCACTGCTGTATTTCCACCTCATCATGCATACAAAAAAACTAAAGGACCTTGAATCTGTAATGTCAGGTATGACAAAATGGACACATTTTTGAAAAGAAATGACAGTGGCACTAATGGAAACAGGGTTGATCACCTATGAGCAGATAACAGACAATCAAGTTTGGTATAGTTATGTAAGTGGTAAACGGTAATCTAATAATACACAGCATACATAAGTGACAAATGACAATACAGATTGGATGACGTGTCATGAGTCCAGTTGGATGATGTGTCATGAGCCCAGTTTTTCTATTGGTGATTTGCAAACATCTCTGACATTGTAATGCTGGCCATGCTCAAATAACAGGAAACAGCAACATAACAGCAATTCAACAGCAACAACGCAACAGAAAGTGTTGTGACAGAGGACTGATCACAATTTCTGATGGCTTGGCAGCATGCTTTATAATAAGAAATATTTATGGAATTCCATTTGCCATTAAGCTCTATAGTATAACAAAGCAATTGCAGTAATAAAGACACGCCTGGATGAAGACATACAGTACAGAGAATAATTATCTTGTGAACAGGTAATGCATGTGAGAAATAAATGACATCTGAAATGTTTACATGATGTCATTTTCAAACACATGCCAGGACACATATCAGAGAAATGCATAGCAGTCATGGTCGCCATATTGTTGATGTCATGAAAAACATCCTTGGAGGGCTTACAGCACTTTCCTATCATATAAGGTGTGTAGATGACCTACAGTGTAGGACAAGGCCTGAAAATGGTTGCCCTCTGAGTATACCATACCTATTTCCTGTGTGTAACCCACTGTTGTCTGACACATTTGTCTGACAGACAGATGTTACCAGATTCAACCCCCTGCCTATTATACTTGGCTCTCTCCAGATGTCAATACTGATTGCTTGTGTCACATCAGATAACAATGGAGACTGTCACAAATAACTGAACTGAATGTGTGCATTGAGACAGGAGTTATGAATATAATATGAACAATTGGCTTTAGTCAGACTGATGGAAAGGAGCTACACATGTTACTGTCCACATAACAGTGAGCATTACAATAGGAGTGCTTCTTTGATAAGGACCTGTTTCCATTATGTAGTATACACACTGCCCCAGAACTGAACCACACTCTATCTGTGTAGGTATACTTTATGGGCCAGTACTCAATGCACTTACCCCATGCGCACTCACAGCATGACATGCCTTAAATAACCATTTTACCACCATGTAATCAGAACTTGTGATGATATATCATTGCCCAACATGAAACCGGATAATAATAATTACAAGCAATGGTGTTTATATAAAATCAGTACATTCATGTAATGTTGTCCCTTTCAGGAATTGAACAGCAAGCTATGTGATTCTATTAACTAATGACATGTGGCTCGAGCAGAAGCACCACAGTAAATGTCTTAACACTATTGTGACACTTCACCTATGATAACTTATTACATCAGATAAGTGTGTGGTAAGTAATCTCTGAGATAAATGGGGTGGTGGAGGACCCTCCCATTGTACGTGGATACATTGCAACTGTGGTGGATGCTATTCATGCATCACAGTATAAGGCCCAGCAGTGCTAACAGGCACTGCATGTGGATGTTGAACACATGAGCATTTGACAAGAGAAAATGCATGATGTTGATAAATTCACTACTTCAGAAATGTCACTGCAATTGTGAGATTTGTCAGTATTTGAAGCAATAAATTACTGCAAGGGATATGAGTGCCTGTAACTGCTGTACTAAGTCAACAATATACAGCATTTCATCTCATTCCCTAACACTTCTTACACATGTTATGTAAGGAAAATGCAATCACATGTCATTACTCTGAATAAAAGCATTGCTATGTGACAAATTATCATAGCTTTTTGTAAGAGGGGTCGACATCTGTACATGTACAAAGCAAATGTGTTTGACAACAGTGTTTGTGACATGGACAGTCACAATAAGACTGACACAAAACATTGTCTGAGCAATAATGGCAGGATTTGAAATGAGTGCCCAAGATCACAAGCTAAAGATTAGTGCCTGAATCACAAGCTCCAGATGATTTGGGAGAGTGCACAGTTAAATGGATGACATCACCACCAATTATTAGTCATATGTTTATGCTAACAAGTAGCTGAACTGCACAATAACACTGTACAGCTAATCATATCTGTCTTTGCAGAATAGTATATACAGTATGAGGGTGAAAGACACACTCACAGATGGTCTCAAACATCCTACATATGTAGTTACATAATATACAAAGCACACTATCAAAGTCTCGCAATAAAGGATAATTCACTCACATGTGAAATACTGCAGGTATGGTAGCATTATGTAGTCATTGTGTGGCCAAAAAGTTATTTTCCTTGTGGATGCTAGAATTTGCTAGTGTCACAGAGTGCCACTGTGGATTCATCTCATAACTAGAGATATGCATAAAGGTGGTTGTGAAGTGGCCAGCAGTATATGACAGTAATCATAGTCACACTATGTAAGCAGTAATGGATGAAAAACACCTACCTATCCACTTAAACCATCTATACAGCCCATTATCAGCAACCAGCACCACATAAGAATACTGAATACAAGTGAGACGTACAGCATCTATGAAGGGATGAAATCAGCAGTGTATTACCAAATGTCTCTGATGAAATTAGTTTTACAGCCATGTGCAGTTGTAAAAGTTGCCACTGAAATGTGTGTAAAACAACCATGAATAAATTTGTAGTCACACTTGTAGAAGTTAAGTACTATGGTATTTGAACCTCCTACCTATCTATTTAAACATTCTAGAGAATAGTGTAAAACATGCATGCACTACAGAAGAAGTATGTCATTTAAATAGTAACAGTTCACTTATGAAACAATGACCTCATCAATGTGGAGCATCACAAGTGTAGGCAAACAATATAATTTTGTTATCATATACTCTTATTGCTGCCCCAGAAAACACATGGTATTTGAAAAATGGAAATGTTCTCCACCACTCTGCTTAACAAATGGTTGCACCACGTTTCCTCTAAAAACATTAAATGGATAATTTTTCAGTATAGGATAGTCTTATTGAAAACATTAATTTAGACAGTTGAGGACAGAGTATGGCCTAAAAAGCCATGTTTTCTCCATGTAATGTCCAACAATTGCGCAGTGTAGAGTACAAACAATATGCATAGCTACATCTTTGTGTTGCAAATAAGTTATGGATGTGAAAGGTGGGATTAAGGGATGATGGAGTTGTGTGGCAGTCTAAAACATTTATGCAGAGTAGATGTTGATTGAGCACATGTTCACCTAAGTGTAAAATCCTCCACTCACACACACACATGTACACAAATTCCCATATTGAGCAATGGACCTCCTATCTATCTGTCTATCTCTCTAGCTAGCTAGCCAGCTAGCTAGTTACATAAAGCACTGTATTAGTCACATGCACCACAGGAGCAGTCTGACTGTTAAGAGCAGAGAGCGCACTAATGTCAGGATGACCTCATCATTGTTTTTAGTACAGGATGTTTCAGTAAAAATTGGGATACATTAGTTGTGTGTGTGTGTGTATATATATATATATATATATATATATATATATATATATATATACTCACACACACACACACACACACACACACACACACACACACACACACACACACACACACACACACTCTCTCTCTCTCTCACACACACACACACACACACACATCTTTTATGTTGGACATTAAACCTCCTATCTATCTAGTTACACAATCTAGAGAACAGCATATTACTTGTAAGCACCATGGGAGAAGCCTGACTCAGAGGTAGAGAGTGCACTTTTGTCAGGGTGACCTCATCAGTCAGGTTCATACAGGATATTTCAGTAAATGGGATAAGGGAGCAGTGTGAACAGTTAAAAGTAGACTTCTCAGGGGAAGTAGATACAGCACCAAATGTTACACACAGACTCACATGTACACACATACACACACACACACACACACACACACACACACACACACACACACACACACACACACACACACACTCATATGTTTCCTGTGCTGGGCCTTCAACCTCCTATCTATCTAGTTACACAATTTAGAAAGTACTATATTTGTAACAAGCATTGCAGGAGAAGACTGACATTAACAATGTGAAACAGAACATTTTAATTTTTTTTAATTCACTGTTTGGAAGAGATTGTGCTGTGCATCACAGGTTATGCAACAAATGCATTTGTGTGCACAGGACAATGTGACATCACTATGATTGTAACATGTAATGGCATACATCTTTACTGAAATGTAGATATTGTCCTTAATGTACATTGCATTACTGTGAGGGACATTGGTATGTTCCACGTCATGGGATGACATATACATGACTTGTTTTACAACCACTGGATTATCAATCAAACATTGCTGTGACTTCATGTTGGGATGATTGCACACTAGTATTGTCTCATACTTGCACTATGTGCATCGGCAAGATAAACATGCAAGTCATACATAGAACAGTACACTGCAGAATAACCATGATGGATTATGTGAAAATAAATTAACCAAGCTTGTATCACAGTTGTTAGTGTAAACACTGCAGAGCAGCCATACATTAAACAACTGAATTAAGTAAGTCAACATTAATCTGAAATCAAGATCAACTATTAACAAAAGTAATACAGGCATACAAACATTGTGAAAATGATTTGATTTTCTTTTTTTATTTTACTCTTTGTGAGCAGCACTGCTAAGCTGAATTGCACTGCTGATGGCAAAGTATTAGTGCATGTGTAATCATATCTTGAAGTGTTGAACTTAGAATGGGAATTAGCAGTACTTTGTGTTGCTATCTACTGACTTTGGCAGAATGATCTATACAAGCCAGGCTGCACAATAGTTTGCAGCCACATTTATATAGCAGCAAAATAATGATGTGTTAAAGCTGTAACCGACATTTATATCCACAAGAGGTAGACAACACATCCTGAAATATTTTTTCATCCGTCTGTATTCAAACATTTACAGCATGCCAAGGAAAACATTTATTCCTGAGTATTATCTATGTATACCATGTATGAAGTCATAATTCTGATAGCTTCTATTTGGCAGCAGATTTCCGTGATGTGAATGTATATATTCACCTTCAATACCCTACTGTCAATGTCATCTGTCCATCCAATTCTTCATCTTGTTGACAAGTACATTAAACAGACAAAACATAGCTGAGCACAGAAGCATGAAGTGCCACAGACTAATGTGGATGAAGGCAGTAATATCCCAGGATACTGCCATAAGCCATATGCTTTCATTTAGTCTTCGTTGTTGTCCATCCCCAGACAATACACAAATGCAGAGGTGGAAGATTAATGATACAGCATGGAGAGGATAAATCAACGGGGTGACATGGAGGCAGGAACAACATTGACAGGGTGACATGGAGGCAGGGACAAAGTGGATTATGACAGAAGAAAAATAATGGTAACAAAATGTAGCCAGCAGGTACACATAAATTAGTATACCAAAAAACAGACAGTAACAATTAGCTAATGGCTGGATTAGAACCCTTGATATCACTAAAAGATATTTCTACTCATGCGAGCATTATCTTTGCATGCCACAAAAGAATTATTACTTCATACCATTAAAATAACATAAGTGAAGCACAATGACAACTTAGGAAGCAGAGGGGGTGAACAGAGAGAGAAACAGAGACAGATGAAGACAGGAATAGCAACAGTATTTTTTGTGGGACATGTAGGGACATCTGTATAGTGTTTTAGTCTTACTTATTAAATCATCATTAATTCATCATGCTCTGTACGATAAAGTGCTTGTTACAGTTACAAATAAGGGGTGGGAGAGTGCAACAAACATAAATACCTAACCAGGATACGGCTGGTTTAATAAGTCTCCCTGAAGGGGCTGCAGTGTTCTTGAGAATAATGTCCTGCTGCTCTGTTCTAATGTTATGTTAAGGAAATGTTTTATATGGAGAGAAATACAGATATTTGCAGTTAAATATATAATAGGAATGTGAAATGTCATGAAGTAACAAATTGACATACAGCTGTAATGGAATCTATGACATTATGCAAAAACATCACGCTACAAACAGGATAATTATTTTAAAATAACACATAGGAAATTTTACTTTAATGCATCCAGTAGTCTAAGGACTGTTACATTAACTGTCCCACACTACTGCCTTTAATCTGCCTTTACTCTATGTTCCCATAGCAGAGTGGATTTATGCACATTTCCATGAAAGTAACTGGACAACTCTGGATTACATTGAAATCCGTAGCTTTTACAGTAAGAAGTTAAGCAGTATTCACTGCCACTCACCATTTTTGTACTGTGTCAAACTCTGCCCAAATGCTGAGGAAATAAAGTGAAGACTTTTACATGGGCCATTTCAGGTCATGTGTGTTCTGTATGAATCTATTTTTTGACCAAATTAAATGTGTGAAGGGGGGGGGGCAATAAAATAGTGGTGAAAATTTGGTTGGCAAGCAGAGGTTAAGACACAGGGAAAAGAATACAAGAATTTGCAGGATGGTCTTGGGAGGGCACCAGATCTATCCACTTCTTCACAACATAAATGTACAATTGTACTTACAGTTTCATGATTTTGCAGAGTCATCACACCAGTGATGAGGGACAACAGCAGAATAATGTATGGCCAACTGGACCAAATCAGTTGTGTCAAGATGACACAGAGGGAAAGTGGAGAGCTATGTATGGGGCATATATATATATATATATATATATATATATATATATATATATATATATATATATATATATATTGGTTAGGAAGCATCTGCAGACATACAGGACATACAAAACAGACAGGGGTTGTGATGGAGACCAAAGGTTGAGGGGAATCAATTATGGCTGAGGACAGGTAGGGGACATCAGAGAACAAACCAATCCAGCTTGAGAACAGTGAGAATTTAAACCTCACCTTCAGAACTGTCATCTCTGTTTCCTGCAGCAGCTCCCTGGGTCAGTGCCAGACATGACATCCTCTTTGCAATGCAGTGCAGGACATTTTCAACCCTGTTGATATGTGCATCGAGGCCTCTCTCCATTATATCCTCCACCAGCCCTGTCAGCTCCTGCTGGATGACAAAATTGCCACCTCAATTAGTACTGCTTTCAGAGGGGACCACTGTACCAGCAGCTAGGGAAGAACTACTTGACACAGTTGGAGCAGATAAGGCAGGCAGTTCTAGAGGCAATACTGACAGGTTGCAACACCGAAGTGCTGGGTGTCTGCTGCTATTTTTGGAGGTATGGCATGCCAAGTTGCAGTGATCAGTGCACCTCTCTGTGCTGTTGCTCATTAATGTTTCACAAGCAAATGATGCAAACAGTAGATTGCTAATAAATTATAGCCCCCCCCTCCAAAAAATTTTAAAAATAAAAAGAAAGAGAGAAAGGGTGGGGTGAGGTATACAAAACAAATAATTAGATACACAGGATATAATAGTACTGTATATTTAAATAAACTTATATACCTTCATCCTATCCATATATAATGGAAAGATATTTATGTGTCATAAAATAAACAAATCTCACTTCTATGATATAAGAAACAGCAGCCTTCATTTTTTTTATGACGGATAGGAAATATGCATTCTAATTTAATAATAGCAATTGCCATAATTTAATGCTTCCTGACATATTGCTGTCAATATTTAATAAATACTTTAATGGTAATAACAAGTAATTGCTGCTTCTAGGTATAGAACCCACACACTGCTAAGCTTAATGCAAGCAGCAAGAGTTTCTACCAAGCTGAACTGAGGTGGGCTACCAGCCACAACTCTGAGCTGAGATACCAGATGATTACAGGCTTCTGAGCTTCCAAAAATCATAAGTTGCCATTTTTTTTGCTTATATACTAGTTACTGCACTGTTTTATTGCCTGTCTGCCTGCTGCTTACTTCAATATTTATATACTGTATACGAATCTACACTGTTGTATTGCAATTGTCTACCTTACTGTGCCTGTTAAATCAAATTGTATTGCTGTTTTCACTGTTACTAAGCTCATTTTGCTATTTTCATAGGTTTGTTAAGTATTGCTGGAGTTTTTTCACTGTTGCAAAGCAATCTGTTCTGCTTGTTCTGCTTTTCCCACCAAACAGTGTTATAATAACTGATTTGTTAGTTGTTTAAAACATTCTTTAGAGTCTCCTTGCTGATTTTCTGTCTTTTAAAACAGTTTTAGTGTCTCACTGCTATTTTTCTGCTGTGTTAAACATTCCTAGTGGTTCCTGCTGAAACTAGTGCAGCTAGTAACTGTAGCATAGTCCAGATACGGGTTTGCAGCTTCTGGGCCTGTTGGTAGTGGCTATTTGTTCTGAGCACATTTTCCAGGCCATCTTGGATTAGAAGGGGCCTTTCTGCACTCTAGTGACAGGACTGTGCTGACTGGAACCTGTCCGGTGAAGGGTGGTTGGTCTAGGGCTTGGAATAAGCATCATCATTGGATTTTTGAACCTTTTTAAAGTTATTTCAAGTTTTTACCTTATGGTAGTTAAGCCCTACATTTGAGGAGATTTCTGTTTGTTTGTTTGTTTGTTTGTTTGTTTCTTTCTTTCTTTCTTTCTTTGTTTCTTTGTTTCTTTGTACTGAGCTGAACTGAGGTGGACTACCAACCACAACTCTGAGCTGAGATACCAGATGACTACCAGCTTCTGAGCTTCCAAAAAATAGAAGTTGCCTGTTTTTTTGCTTATTTATAATATTTACTGCACTTTTATTATCTGTTGCCTACTTTAATGCTGTATTCATATACTGCATACTAAACTATACTGTTGTACTGCAATTGTCTGCCTTACTGTGCCTGCTAAATCAAAGTTTATTGCTGTTTTCACTGTTTACAAAGCTCTTTTTGCTATTCTCACTGTTTGTTAAGTATCTGATGTTGTTTTTCACTTTTGCAAAGCAATTTGTTCGGCTTGTTCTGGTTTTCCTGCCAAGCAGTGTTATAATAACTGCTTTGTTAGCTATTTAAAACATTCTTTAGAGTCTCTTTGCTGATTTTCTACTGTTTTAAACATTTTTTCATGTCTTACTACTACTTTTCTGCTGTGTTAAACATTATCTAGTGGCTCCCACTGAAACAAGGGTAGCTAGTAGCTGTAGCATAGTCCAAATGCAAGTTTGCTGCATCTGGGTCTGTTTATAGTGGCTGCCTTGTCGCTTTGTGAATTTGCTGTTCTGTGGTTCTTTCTGTTTGTAGTGGTTGTTTGTTCTGAGCAAGTTTTCTAGGCCATCTTGGATTGGAAGGGGCCTTTCTGCATTCTAGTGAGAGGATTATGCTGATTGAAACCTGCCTGGTGAAGGGTGGTTGGTCCTGGGCTTGGAATAAGCATCCTCATTGATCCTTTTGAACCTTTTTAAAATTTTTTTCAAGTTTGTACATTGCGCACTGCTGTGCAATTGTGCATCATAGCCAGAAAGATTAATTCAACAGTTTTTCCCTTAGTTACAGTTGTAGCACATTGGTGTAGCCTCATCCGTAGTACTGTCCCAGTCAAAGAAATACTGCTAGTGAGATGAAACCTATTAAACTACAAAAAAAAAAAAAAAAAAAAAAAAACAGGCAAAATTATCCATCCATGGAGCTCCTCCTTGATTGATCCTGAAAACCCCCTCCTAGTGACAACAGTCTTGAACCTATCATTCTGGACAGTTTGCTACACTTGTTTCTATTGCCAACCTTGTTGACTTAAGTCTCTTGAAGCATTGTAGCAATTGCCTCATGTACACTGACAACCCTCTACTAATAACTCACTCTAGTACAGAGTGTGAAAGATGTATCTACACCAAATATCTTGAATCCATGCTTTCTCACACGTAAAACAGTAACATGGAAGAGGTTGTCAACCCACCCACCACTACACATGCACATAGTACCACTACTCATATACATAGTATGCATCCAACACAAAAAACAACACATGGGAAGGTTATCTCAAAAAAACTATCAAGACACCAGGGACCTCCAAAAGACAACTGCTACAACTAGCACAGTTCCCACAGTACCCATGACACATAGCAACACCAGTGTCTCACCTACCAAGCCTGTAAGGTGTAACACTCAAAAAACAAATTTTTGAGTAATTGGAGACTCAATAGTGAGACACACAGATGCCCCACTCACCAGGTTGGACAAGGAAAAAGTCTCAGTCAGCTGCCTGTCCAGTGCCCAGATTCATCAGATCACACGCGCTCAGGTATCTCAGCAACAAGTACCATTATGACTCTGTCATAGTTCATTTTGGAGTGAAGACCTGAGACGTACCACACTAGACTATATGAAGAGAGGCATGATTGAGCTCACTGAGTATGTGTCCCAGGCAGGTATAACCCTAGCCTTGAGCAGGATACTACCCTCACCTATAACGATGCCACATATAAACAAAAAATGACTCATTTCAATAATTCACTTAGTTTTCTGTGTCATTCAAAGGGGATCCAGTTCCTGTCAGCCTAGGAAGCCATGGTCTTCAAATGTCACTACTTTTCCAGAGATGGATTGCACCTAGCACCTCTAGATTTTCAGCTGCTGCCAAAGGCTCTTGCCTCCCCGTAGTGCCTTGTTTATGCATGGTCTCAAAAACAAACTTACTGATGTGAAATTTGCCAATCATAACAAAATAAGGGTAATGCTGCTAAACACTAGGAGCTTAAACCAAAAACTGCACACCCTGGAAGCACTTCTGTTACTGGAAGATGTAGATGTCAGTCAGAGAAACCTGGTTCAAGGCCTCAGAAGGTACCCTGGCCTTGCAAAGCAACAATGCTTTCCACACCTTCAGACCACAAAATGAATGTGTGAGAGCCAAAGGAGCAGTGTTTCTCTCTATATTAGAGATAAATTCACCTCCCATCTTGTTAGACTGGATAACTCCATGGAGTTACTCCAAATTCATGTTACAGTGTGTAAGACCCCCATTCAAGTCATAACCAGTTATAGACCCCCCTCCATGGGTCATGATGAGCATGAAGCCTACTTGACCAAACTTGAGACAATCCAAATATTACCAAACACTCCGGTTATATGGGATTTCAATTATCCCACAATCAACTAGGAAACGTATGCTAGCTCTAACCCGCTATTGCAAAAGTTCCTTGACTTTGTTAACTCAAATGCCCTGGAACAAATTGTTCATACCTGAATAAGAGGAACAAATATACTAGATCTGGTCCTCAGTAACATGTCAAACAGATGCACTACCGCAACTGTCAGACCCTCATTAGTTAAATCTGACCACAAATCAGTCACCTTCAAGCTGACACTAACACCAGAAGTCATAAAGGGTAAAATTAGACTAAAAAAATTCACCAAGGCAAACTATACCCTCCTAGGTGAAAGTATAAATGCATTGCAAGTACCACCACCAGCCCGAACTGGTAGCTACACCGAAGCTTACACTAAAGCCCTGTGCAATCACTTGCATAAGTGTATAGACTTAGGTGTATCAGAAAGAATCAAAGCCAGAGCTCCAACAATCAGCCATGGTGGACATCTAGCATCAACAAACTTTACAATAAATGCAAACAGTTATGTCCATGAACCAAGCCAAGGGAGACAATAAAACAGTGAAAAATGCTTTATTCCAACACCATCAGTTTCAGTTAAGCGCTTTCATCCATTAGGACATCATCAGAACTTTACTGCTTGGTTTTTGGAGTTGACTTGGGAATTTCATAATGCTGCATGAAATGCTCCAAGCATGTCCCCTTGCCTGATGATAATGTTCACCTCTCCTTCATCCAGTCGTTGCAACTCAGCTGAGGAAGCATTTTTCACTGTTTTTTCATCTCCCTTGGCTTGGTTCTTAGTTTGTGTTCAGGAGTGGAGTTTACTTTATTTGTGTCCATGAAAACAAAGGCAATACCCCGACAATGGAAAATCACCCTCCTTAGCCTCAACAGACAAATAAGGCAACTTGTCAAATCCTCTAAGGGCTTCTTTGAAAAAACTTAGATAGCACAGCCAAGGATAACCATAAGGCCATTTACAGCTATGTACGTAGTCTAAAAGTTAGGACCCAAGCATGTGCAGAACTAATGGCCAACGGTATCACACATACTGACCCCACAGAGATAGCAAACATGCTAGCAGATAGGTTTGGTGAAAATTTCACCCCTATCCCCTCCAAACCTATAAAAAACCTTTCCCTAACCCTCCCCACCCTACATATATGAATAACAGCTCATAAAAGTCTTGTCTAAGGCAAAAACACAGCCTCTATGTGACCAGACGGCATTCCAGGCTGTCTTCTAAACAGGCTAAAACATGAACTAGCATGACCATTATGTATCCATTTCAATCATAGTCTAACCATCTCCCTCAACTCATCTCTCTCAACTTTCTGATTTGAAAGCCTGCATTTGCACTTGTTTCTGTCCTGTAACTCGTCTAGTGCAGATACAGATTCTTAGTTTTAGCACTTAAATTTGCTTATTCATGCTCAGCACTTGTTCAGAACTTGTAAGCACTAAATAAGCTACTAATTACTGCAGCACACAACCTTCCTCATTACCTAGAGGAAAACTGTTTTTGTACTTACTTTTCTCACTTGCTTAGAGAAAAACAGCTCTTGTATTCACTTTCCTCACTTATCTAGAGGAAAATATTTTTTTATTCAGGCATGTTCAAGGGTCAGCTCCCAGTGTTCTCTCCTGTCTGTCTGATGAATCTGAGCACCTTGAGGCAATGTAGAAATTGCCTCATGTACACAGACAACCCTCTCCTCCTTCTACCCAATACTACAACCTGTGAGAGATGCACTTATCTAGCCAAAATGGAGGTAAAGCTCTCTCCAATCAAGACTGAACCTGACAGTCATGAGGAGAAGGTAAACATCTGCACCACACTCATTACATAGTCTCACTAAATCTACACCACCAAAATCCACACATAGTAATACAAAAACCTTCGCGGAGGCTCTCAGTAATAATCTGTCTAAGCAACAGAGACCTCCAAAGCAGAAACGCAAGCAACTTCCATCCCCCAACACAACTCAAATGACATAGAGCCCACAGACTCTGTGTGCCACTCAACCACAGCCAATAAGGCTTAACAGCCTATCCAACACACTAGTCATAGGTGACTCTATAGTCAGACACACTGATGTCCCACTCACCAGGCTAAACAAGGAGAAGGTTACTGTCAGCTGCCTGTTGGGTGCCAGGATTCGCCACATAATCCACGCACTCAGGTCACACCACAACAAGTACAAATATGACTCTGTCATTGTCCATGTTGGTGTGAATGACCTGAGACGTACCTCCCTGGACTACATAAAAAGAGACATGGAAGAGCTCTCCGATCTTGTAGCCCCAGCAGGTATGACCCTAGCCCTAAGTAGCATTCTGCCATCACCCAGAATGATACCGCAGTACAAGGACAAAATGATTGACTTCGTGTCATTCTAAGGGAATCCAGTATCTGTCTGCTTGGGATGACATGGTCGACAGACCACGATGCTTTGCCACAGATGGCCTGCACCTGTCACCCCTGGGATTCCGGATACTGGCTAAGGTTCTTGCTGCCCCTATAGTGCCTTTTTTTTTAGGCAAGGTTCAAATAACAAATTCACCAATGTAACAGGAACAGGCAAGCAATAACTGAGGGTAATGCTACTCAATGCTAAAAGTCTAAATCTCAAAATGCACTCACTCGAGGCACTCCTTAAAATGGAGAACATCGATATCTGTGCAGTGACTGAGACCTGGTTCAAGGCTCCAGAGAGCACCCCTGCACTATCAGGCTATAACTCATACCACACTTTTCGGCCATGTAACCTGGACTGAAACACCAAAGGCGGAGGTGTATCCATATTCATTAAGGATATCCACACCTCCAAGCTAGTTGCTCAGCATAATGCATCTGAGGTTATCCAAGTGCAACTAACTCTGGGCGAAACTGCAATCTAAATTGTAGCTTGCTACAGATCCCCCACCATGCTCCAGGATTCCCACTCCTCTTTTCTTGATGTACTGGAAAATATTAGGGTTCAACCAAACACCCTAATAATGGGTGACTTCAACTACCCCACCATTAACTGGGAAACCTACTCATGTACCAACTCCTTAGCTCAACGCTTTCTGGAATTCATAAACTCCAATGCCCTGGGTCAACTTATCCACACCCCCACCAGGGGCAAAAATATCCTAGACCTAGTCATTGCCAACATGAGTCACCGGTGTTCCACACCTGAAGTCAACTACTCATTGGTCAAATCCGACCATAAGCTAATCACCCTTGATATCCACACCCCCCCCCCATTAAGGAAACCATGATAAAAAAATTCTCCAAAGCCAACTTTATGCTTCTTAAGAAGTGATGAACTTCATGACACCCATGCAGGTGGACAATACAGTTACAATTGCTGAATCCTACACAAATGCACTCTATAAGCACTTACACAAGTGCATGGATCGTGCTATCCCAAAAAGAACCAAGACGCTATCCTCCAAAAAAAGGAAGCCAATCTGGTGGCCCACTGCCATAAACAAACTGTACAACAGAAGGAAGAAACTGTTGCAAAAGAGAGTAAAATTCCATGAGTGGAGGAGCTCCCTGGTCAGCTTCAGTAAGAAGCTGAGATCCCTTATAAGATTCTCCAAAGCTAGCTACAAAAACAAAATCACCACTAATTCTAAGGACAAACACAAAGTATTCTATAGCTATGTCAAGAATCTTGATGGCAACACCCAGATCTGCTCTGAGTTACAGCACAACGGCACGAAAATTACAGAACCAACTGATATTGCCAATATCCTGGCAGATAGGTTCAGTGCTAACTTTACCCCCCCCCCCTCACCCCCTAAAGGGCCCATATCTATACAGGAAGAATGCAGAGTCCCTGTAATCACAACTATGCAGGTAAAAGCTGCACTCTCTAAAGCCAAAAAACACAGCATCCATGGGACCAGACAACATCCCAGGCTACGTTTTACATGAACTTCAGAACAAACTGGCTCCCCACTTAAGCACCATGTTCAATAATAGCCTTGCATCAGGCTTTGTGCCCACTGAATGGCAACAGTTATCCCACTCCATAAAGGGGGAGCCACCACCGATCCCGGGAACTATTGACCTATTAGCCTGACGAGCCTGGTCTGCAAGGCCATGGAACATATCATCATGAAACTCATAAACAAAGACATTGGTAACCTCCAAACTCTGGATCCCACCCAGTTCGGGTTTGTGAAAGGCAGATCATGCCTCCTGAACCTGATCAACTTCTTTGAGGCAGTCACCAAAACCGTAGATGAGGGTAAGGTGGTTCACACAGCCTATCTTGACCTCACCAAGGCTTTTGACACCATCCCCAATTCTGGAATTATAGCTAAACTCACTAAACTAGGTATAAATCCCTACATCACAAGATGGGTTGCCAACTGGCTCACTGACAGAACCCACACTGTAAAAGTTGCAGACTCCAAATCTGACCTCAAAGCAGTGACAAGTGGAATACCACAGTGTTCCATCCTGGGACCTCTCCTGTTTGGTATCTACTTCTCTAAAGTACAGGCTAACACAGAAGGCCTCTGGCTAATGAAGTTCACAGATGACTGCAAACTAGGAGCCATAGTCAAGTCCCCAAATTATGTGGACATCCTACAGAAGGGCCTCGCTGAGACAGATGCCTGGTGTCAGAGCCATGGCTTCAGGCTCAATGCCAAAAAAGTGCAGTGTCATTCCCTTTGGTAAAACCTCTGTACCCATGAACTACCACATAGGCAGCAATCTACTTAACACCGAATGTGTGATAAGAGACCTTGGGACCCAGGTGGACAGTAGTCTCTCCTTTGATATTCACATCACCACAGTAGTCAGGAAGTCCTTCTACATGGCACACCTCATCATAAAAGGGTTCAGGCTCAATGCCAAAAAAGTGCAGTGTCATTCCCTTTGGTAAAACCTCTGTACCCATGAACTACCACATAGGCAGCAATCTACTTAACACCGAATGTGTGATAAGAGACCTTGGGACCCAGGTGGACAGTAGTCTCTCCTTTGATAGTCACATCATCACAGTAGTCAGGAAGTCCTTCTACATGGCACACCTCATCATAAAAGGGTTCTCATTCAGGAAAAAAGAGGTCATTGTTCTCCTCTACTCAACACTCATTAGAGCCATTATAGAGTACAACGCCCCTTTTGGAATGTACCTCACAAGACATTTGCAGCAGCTGGAAAGGCCACAGAAGTACCTCACAAAGAGGATTACTGGCCTCAAACAAATGTCCTACACCGGCCGCCTCAAAAAAATCCAGCTTTACTCCATAGCATATCGCCTACTCTGAGGTGTTCTCTGCCTAACATATAAAGCTATGTCAAACCCAGAGCTGTTGGACATGCTACACCTAAAGAAATCACATTCCCTCTGAGCTACATGCTCTAGGGACCTAAACCTTGTCACCACAATAAACAGGGCATGCTGAAAGGATAGATTCCTGTCCCAGAGACTTCCCATACTCTGGAACAGGCTACCCATCTATGTCAAGCAAAGTTCTTCATTAGCACTCTTCAAGAAAAATCTTGATGAGTGGATGGGAAATAGGAAATACACCCCAGGGATCACTTTTGTGTCTCTGCTCAGCAGTGGCACAGGAAAATAACTTTCTTGGGTGATGTAAGCCAGGGAACTGTGTTGGCTAGTACCTACCCATGAACCTATGAACCATAGGCTTTGTTCCTGCAGAATGGTGAACAGCAACAGTTAAGGTGGCCTAACAACAGACCTGGGAAATTACAGACCCATAAGTCTAGCCAGCCTCATCTGTTAGGCCATGAAATGTATCATTATAGACCTCATAAATAAAGACATATGTGACCTCCAAACCCTGGATCCTACCCAGTTTGTCTTCATTAAGGACAGATCCTGCCCTTTAAATCTGGTGGATTTTTTCAAAAATGTGACCAGGGCCATTGATGAGGGCAAATCTGTGCACATAGCATACCTCATCTTGGCAAAGGCTTTCAACACAATCCCACACTCAGGCATTACCAATACACTAAGCAAACTGAATATAAACCCCCTTCATTGTAAGATGGGTTGCTAACTGATTCACAAACTGGGCACGCACTATCAAAGTGGGTGACTCCACATCAACCAGCAGACCTGTTACCAGAGGGGTGCCACAGAAGTCAGTGCTGAGCCCCCTACTGTTTGGTATATACTTCTCAAAAGCTCAGGTCAAAACTAAGGGGTTGTGGTTGACCAAGTTTGCAGATGACTGCAAACTGGGTGCAATTAATGAATCCCCAAATAATGTCAGTATACTCCAGGAGGGACTTACTCAGACCTTAACTTTGACCATCATATGTCTACAGCAGTAAGGAAGGTTTTCTACATAGCACACTTGATTAGTAATGGCATTGCCTCGAGAGTGGAAGATGTTACAACTCCTCTATCCTCAGCACTAATCCAGCCCCTTATTGAGTATAATGCCCGTTCAGCATGTATCATACAAAGCACCTGCAGCAATTGGAGAGACCTCAGAGGTCTCTAACAAAGAAGATCAATGGACTCCAGCATGTGCCATACACAGACTGACTAAAGTCCCTGTCATTTTACTCTATATCATATAGACATTTTAGGGGAGACTTATGCCTGGCTTACAGAGTAATCTCAGACCCAAACCTAATGAACTTGTTGCATATCCATAAATCAAATGGGACTAGAGCCACCCATTCCATGGACCTAAATATAGCCTGTAACTTGAATAGGACATGCTGGGAGGCAGATTTATCTCTCAGTGACTGCCGCATCTTTGGAATAGGCTACTTGTTCATGTGAAACAGAGCACCCCTATGACATTGTTCCAAAAGAACCTGGACAAATGGATGGGGCACCATAAATACTTACTGGGAATAGCGCCCACAACCATCTTGGACATAGGCAGTCATTATATTATTAAATGCAATCTTAGGTATTAACTAAGATTTCTATGTTAATATATTGGATTGAAATGGCTAGGCTCATAACGACCTATCAATAGCCTAGTAATCTCCTATGATCCTATAATCCTAGTTACTGGGGAAAGCATGCATTCTTGAGATGAAGGCTGAGGTATGCCTGCTGAAGATGCTAGTGAATGAGGGAATGCAAATAAAGTTTCTGGCATGAATTTGTACCCAAGTCATACTTACCATGTGCCTCTATCAGGTGAGTTAATCTGTCCTGGTGCATTCATGGTTTGCAGCTATATCCTCTACAGCTGTGCAGTACAAAAAGAAAAGAAAAGAAATATATATGAAAGCATAATGAATACCTTAGCTGGCTGCCAACATCATTAATGCCATATCATAGACAGGTTATGGGTCAGTATATCTACACAAATAGGTGGTGTTCCCATTCCTAAATTCAGCCTCAGGTTGGCTTTGCAGGTCCTGTTTGTGCTTCTTAAGGTCACTGTAGTGGCAATGACATTGTTCCCCAGTTTGTGGAATGCCTGTTGCATTGGAGACAGCCTTGACTAAGCTATTCCAAGCCTCAGTCTTATAATGAGACCCAGTATAATCTCCTGCAGCAGCCTATGGCTGTAGCACTTCACAAGGTGTGCCACAAATATCTTGGACTCCTCAACACCCCATCTTTGTGCTGTGAATGTAGCACCATCCTCTCCTTCACCAGCCATGTCTGCAAAAGTCAAGTTAACAAAATATATCTGAATTGGCACCTTTTAATAATTGCATTGTGGAAGGAGAAATATGATGAATTATCACATATTGTGATGTTCAGGCTTACACAGTGTTAAAATATTATTGTATAAGCTGGGAATCAAACCCATGGGGTAAAGCATACACAAATTAGATTGAAACTTTATTAACTGACATTGCTACAGGAGAACTACATTTACAGACTATGTGGAACACATTATAAGACTTGTAGTTTATGGTAAATAATGGGAAATTAGACAAAAGATCACATGTTGTTAGCAAAAGTGACAACAGCTGCTTTTTAAACAACAACACAGTGGTATCACAAAATGTGATGAAGTATGTATTCAAACCACCCACTGTAAAATTATCATTTAAGTGGACACCAGATGTCCTTCATCTCTACACTCACTGCACTTACATTTTATACCACACAAGAAAGTTACCTGTCAGGTTTATTTTCTTATCTGAGTACAATACAGAGTGCTGATGGCCACACAATGCCACTCGGCTAGTTTGTACCACATAAAGCAGTCTAAACTAAAATTTTCACTTTTTTCCTTAAGCTGTGAAATTGAAATTCACACTTCCAAGCAGCAAACAAATGCAGAAGACAATATCTATCAGAAGCATTCTAATAGCTTTTTGGGAATAGCAACTTAAAGACACATGAATCACACCATAAGTGTAGCAATGAGTACAGCTAGCACTGCATTAATGTGACAAATTCAGCCTTCTAAGATCTCACTGCTACATCAGTATTATCATGTATGTGTTGCAATATCAGGACATTAGCTAATGCCAAATAGAGAAGGGCACAAGAACAGCAGATATGCTTTCATTGTTCACACAGCACACACAGTTTATATTTACACCATATTAAATGACTTATCTATATGTCAAATTTAGTCAATAAAGACCTATTTTTTGTTTCCTGTATCAACACATTCATACAACAAAACAAAATGAGTGTCAAAATTTAGTATGAACTCCCTCAGTAAAATGATCTGGAAACAGATTTTGATTCCTGCATCATATGTATTGTTTCCCAAACCTCAATAGCATTATACTTTATGACACCGAGATAACAGTGTAGCATCATTAATTGCTTCACTTATTACTGTTCAGACTGCTGAGGAAAGCACAACAATGGCAGTCTTCATTGTGCTATTGATGGCAGTCCAAATAATAATTGTCAGTTTTCATCTTGGGCACAGGAATGCAGTTCAATTCTATTGACTGCTGCCGGTCAACAGAGTACAATGCCAAACAGCATGCAAATGATACACAGAAAAAAAAAATAAAAATAAAAACTAGATCAAATACTTTAAATGTATATTTTGTATGTTTAATGGAGAGCTCCACACAAATGTCAAGTTTTTCTTTCCAAAAAGTGATTTTCCTTCCATATAATTCAACCCATGTCTGGACTTATTTCTGCTTGCCTTCTTTCTTGCATTTGACTTGACATCTGTTACATCTCAAAGGCTACTAAGAGTGGCAGAATAATTAGGCTAGATCACTTATTCCAACTACAGAGCCATTAAGAAACAATGGCTCAAATAATGGCATTTGAATGTGGCTTATTGGACACAGATTGCCAGTATCACAGCTCAGCTAAAGTAAAGTCTGTAGCCTGAACAAAAACAAAGCTTTCAAGCTTAGTTTTCAGATGCAAAAAACTTCAAACTCAGTTTATCAATTTACAAATTAGTTGTCATTCCTTTTAATGAAACTCTGGGTGTCACAAAGAAAGACATATTTTCATCTTACTCTTCTTAGTTTCTATCAATATTTGATTTTGCATTTTCATACACTGTATTTTCTGTAGAAGTGCATGTTTCATCTAATGTTTAGTTACAGCATTTTTGCATTGTATACAATGTTCTGTTGAGACAAGTCAGTGAGTTGAGGAAGGAAGATTAACATTAAAGACTAGCCCCGGGATTCATGAAGCTCGGCGCAAGGCCGGCGTAAGGCCTGCGCCGGCGGTGCATGGAATACCCGGCGCAGTAGCGCCATATACATATTAATGAGAGTGCACCGGAATCACAGACACGTGCGTAGTGTACGTGAGCGAGCCCAGGTAGGATGCGTCCGGAGGCGTGTCTAAGCCGGCAGGAGGTGAGCAACCTAATGTGCTGACAGCCACGGTCCGCCCACAATAGTAATGGCAGCAGCCAGGTCCCGTGCAGAATGAAACGCACATACAGTACGCAACATAGTCCCCGTTCCAAATCAACGGAGAAGCAAATAGAAGCCACCAAGGCATAAGTGTACCCGTTCAAGGCGCAAAGTCTACGATAAGACCGCCGCCGTCCGCAATGCACTGTCAGTGTTGACACTCAGAGAAGGTGTACAGCCGCATGTCAGCGCGGCACCGACATAGGAGCAGCGACTAAGGTCACCACCTGTCCCACTGTGTTTGGGGCAGTCTCTCCATGGACAGTTGTGTCCCGAAACAACGTATTAGAAATGGCTGATGTGCTACAAATGTAGGACACAATGATATCCCGTATGTAATGTAATGGTAGCATGAATTGGTTATTTCTGTAACAGAAATACCGAAATGACACAATAAACAGAATAAGCAAGGAAATTGCCACAATAATAAGCAAATTATTTAGGCAAACAAGTGAATTTCTATGCTATATAGTGACCGTTTGTATGTGTCGGCCTGTAAAGGCAGATGTGAGTCCCGGAAATATCCCAGATCGGAAAATGGAAAAGGTGGAAACCCCAGCAGCGACATGGGCATGGTCACCAGGGTTACCTGAAATCCATGGACAAAGTG